>NC_071671.1:60220000-60465000 GCF_028554725.1 Zeugodacus cucurbitae | reverse complement strand
TCCGTCGCGGAGATCAGCACCTTCACCTAACACATATTGCCTTTCCATTATATTTATCATTTTTAATTTATCTTAGACATAATAACTTTATTTTAAAAGTGGTTTTTATATTCCAATTTTACAAATTGCATACAATTTTATACAAAATTTCAGTTTTCCACCTCTTTTCAATTACCACAGAGTACTTACAATTTACATTTCTTTCATTACAGTCATCAAATGCAGACTTCACAAGTCACTGAAAGTCGGAAATGTGTGGCAACAACTGCCACAAATTTACACAAACAACAACATGGCAAACGCAACCGCAGCCAAGTCCACACGCCTTGCAAGACACACACATACAAGCTCACCAGCTTAGTATTTGTCAACAAGCGTTGAACTTTGCACTAAATCCACAAACAAGTGAATTTTCACAGAATTAACGCATGTGGCACGAACGAGTTGCAAGAAATGGCTGCCGAAGAAAGAAAGCATGCAATGTAACACTTTCATTTGCAGTTGAAATGTTGAGCAATATGCCAGCGAAATGCACGCACCATATGAGGCTGTCGAGAAGAGTAAGGCTTGAGGCTGCCCTGTGGTATGTGTGCTGGCGTGTGTGAAGTTGGCAGTCTCACGAAATATGACTCCGGAAAAGGAAATCGCTGGAAATCGGAACAAGTGCGATATGCAAATCAACTGAAATGCAAATGGAAACGAGTGAGCGAGATGGAAAGAGAAACCGTCTGAAAGCGGGCGCAATCGAGATTAGAATGATTTAAAAGAGCGGTAAGTGAAGGTGCACATGCATGCCATGTATCAAAAGTTAGAAGTTGCAACATTACAAAAATAAAAACAAAAACTAAACAAGCAATAAGTAACAGTGCATGCTCGAGCATGCATGTGCCAGATTTTCGTATTTTAATTTCTTATTCTTCTTTGATTTTCTACGCTCGTTTCGTTCGTTAAATGACTTTTGCGCTTAAAACCTGGTTTTCATGCTCTGCCTGCTGCTGCAACTGATAGTTATTGTTGTGCACGCACTTTATTCCTCTGGCATACGATTAGTGTCGCATGCGAGGCGGCAATTAGGCAAACAAGTTAACTTCTTGTGGCTGAAATGCTTGTTAGCTTGAGTGTTGAAGGTAAGCTTTGCTGTCTCCTGTTTGCAAGTGAGTGATTTTAAATCGAAAATCTAAGACCTTATTGAATTTTTTGGAAGTGGGAAAACAAAAAATGAATTTTTGATTAGAATGTGGTTAAAGGAGTTTCTGGGAGCATTTGAGACGCTTGATGACAAGTAGAGAGTTTAGGATATTTGCAAACAAACACTGTCGAGGTTGAAGTTTCGAAAACTCTTTGAAGTTGTGGGTCGATCGGATCGGGTTTGACGTTTTTTTTGAAAATTTTCCCGAATTTTTTGTATGGTCATTTTTCAAGTAAGAGAGTAAAATTAATTCGTCAAAATAGTCTTTTGCTAAAGTGTTAAATCAATTTTGTAATATTATCTACATTTATTTTTTAGCCTTATTCTAAAGCGCTTTCAGGAAATACTTCTGCAACAATGTTGCCACATATTAAAAAATCGTACCTATTAAAATAAAAGCAATAAAAGAACTATTGTAATATGGGAGAAACTGTTATAATAATAAAGATATTTATTTAGATATTTTACAATGGAAGGGTTATTTTTATTTCAGAAAGGTTGCCACCTATTTAAAAATTCTAATTCCCCACATTTAATAAAATAAATAAATTATTGCAATATGGATATCAAATAAAATAGATTTAAGAAGACTTGCTGTTGAACAGATTTTTAGGAGGGTTGCCACATGTTTAAAATTTTCGAGTATTAAAAATTGATAAATAAATGATTACAAAATGGATAATGAATAACTCCAGATAGGATTCACTGTTGAATAGTTTTGTTTAGGAGGCTTGCCACCTATTTACAGTTTTTTATTTAATACAATTATACAATTTTGAGAAAAAAAAATATTACAATGTAGAAGTCAAGCTAGAAGCTTTAAAGTTAATTTATGGGTAATTTTTTTTAAATTAGCTTGTTACCCATTTAAAAATTTTAAATAAAACAAGTAAGGAAGGGCTAAGTTCGGGTGTAACCGAACATTTTATACTCTCGCAATTTATTTATTTAACTTTATTTATATTAATAATACACAATTTGACCCACAAATACGTCATATATAGTGCATAAAGTCCATTGAAAGTTGGTAACCATAATATTAGGTTAGAAGCACCGAGGCCCTCGTGTTCAATATATGGGGCCTTGAAAACCTATGGTCCGATTTCGGCGATTTTTAGAATGGGACTGCCACACTATAAACATAGTATTTGTTCAAAGCTCTGCACCGATATCTTCACTAGTGCTTACTTTATATATTGTAAAGTAAGCGATTCAGATCATCTTCTAAGTTCTGGTATATAGGAAGTAGGCGCGTTTGTGAAGCGATTTGGCCTATTTTCACAACATATCATTGGGATGTAAGGAAACTATTACAAACCAAGTTTCATTGAAATCGGTCGAGTAGTTCCTGAGATATGGTTTTTGACCTATAAGTGGGCGACGCCACGCCCTTTTTCCATTTTGTAATAAAATCTGAGTGTAGCTTCCATCTGCCATGTCTTTTGTGAAATTTAGTGTTTCTGACGTTTTTCGTTAGTGAGTTAACCCACTTTCAGTAATTTTCAACCTAACCTTTGTATGGGAGGGGGGCGTGGTTATTATCCGATTTCTGTAATTTTTGGACTGTATAAGGAAATGGCTGAAAAAAACGACTGCAGAACGACTGCGGGGCCACGCCCACTTCCCAAAAAAAATTACATCCAAATATGCCCTTTCATAGTGCGATCCTTCATACCAAATTTTATTTCCATAGCTTTATTTATGGCTTAGTTATGGCACTTTATGTGTTTTCGGTTTTCCATTTTGTGGGCATGGCAGTGGTCCGATTTTGCTCAAAAGCAACCTTCCTTTGCTCGAAAGCAACCTTCCTATGGTGCCAAGGAAAAAGTGTGCCAAGTTTCATCAAGATATCTTAATTTTTACTCAAGTTACAGCTTGCACAGACGGACGGACGGACAGACAGACATTCGGATTTGAACTCCACTCTTCACCCTGATCACTTTGGTATATATAACCCTATATCTAACTCGTTTAGTTTTGGGTGTTACAAACAACCGTTATGTGAACAAAACTATAATACTCTCTTTAGCAACATTTGTTGCGAGAGTATAAAAATCATCTTTTATCAACCCAATTAGTGATTAAATTCTTCAAAATTTAACGAAAATTTCATTTATTACCAAAAAGTTTTTAATTGACTTTTCACACACATGTCCTTAATTTCTGCACAAATTACTAACCATAAACTCCACAAATTTTTATGGCGCACATTTTTATAGAGATGAAAATGTTCATAAAAAATAATATCAAAATGTATGCTTTCGAAAAATTCATTAATTATGCCTCATCAACACTCAAGTGCTCGTCATAAGTGAACATATGTGTAGACACACAACTGATGGCGCTTTCAAACACTGGTAAACTTGTACTCGTCTATACAAACATATATGTACATACCGTCGTATGTATATTTATATATACTCATATATACATGTGGTGATTAGTGAGGACACTCAATTTGCCATCAAGTATTTGCTTAGACGACGACTGTTGACACTTCCAAAGTCAATCAACTTGGCTACAAGAAGAATTTTATTACATATACATAAGCGCTTGTTATAAAACAGTGTATGAATGTGTGTATGAAAGGAAGCCTTAAAAAATGGCGCGCCACTCTGCTGTGAGTTCAAACAATCAAATACTCAATTACCCCGCAGCTAAGAAGTTGACAGCGCATATAAGTCAATCAGTCAGCAAGTCGTTGTGTCACGCTCAGCAACATTCAAGTGCTACAGTGTACACATATTCACACACTTATTTACAATTACATATGTACGTACACGTGTTCTTGAGTCGCTAAACGTCACATAATTTATCAACGCTTAACACTCACCGTGAGTCCGATTTTTTTTCAGCACTTGGTTGGCGGTACTAAAGATCTCGGTGGGAGTGTGTGTGTGTGTGTGTATGAGATGAGTGAGTGTGCGGTTTTCCGGCTTCCTGGCGTCTTCGCGCCTTAAATGCATTTTCTATAACACTTACATGTGTGTTTATATATTTTAAGTCATATAAAGACTTTTACACAGAAATATCTATACAAAAATATATTTTTTGGTCACATTTAAAGAATAATCTTCATTTAATACTTGTACGTATATGTTAGACTTAGGTTCAGTTCTTTCTAATTTGTTACATTTCAAATATATATATATATATTTTTCTCCTTTTTGAATTTCCTTGCCTAAAGCAACCAATTTTTTGGTGCAAATAATGTGTCTGTAATTTGAAGCATCACTCTCAGGAGGCAGCTGTTCAGCAGGTTTTTGAGTGCGTGCAAACACTTAGCAGTAATTTGAGCATTTCTCTATTCTTCTGCTAAGCATATCTTCACTTGAGTCCTTCGTTTTCCCATTCGATAACAGTGTGACGCAGTTATTTCTTACTTTGCTGAACTTTTAATTGTATGGTGAAACCAAAGCGCACACAAATGTGTAAATTAATACTTGACTTCTAATAGCAATTACAGAGAAAATCCAGCATTTCAACACAGAGTAATGTGTTAAGCATACATTTTGAATGGTGATTGATGATGTGGGAGTTGGGAAATGGCAGGAGTTTGCCGTATCAACACCTGTATATACAGATTTCTTTTGCATTAGCCATATATTAATATTTACTTTAAGAATGGCTTTTTTAATCACCGCAAAGTCTATTTAAGTCTTTTAAATTTATTTAAAATATAGTAGAGCTACAGATCGTTTAATTTTCCCTCTAAAATCGAAAGTTTTCTGCATAATATTAAATATTTTACTCTAACTTTCAATTACGCTTAATTTATCACAAACTGGCGCAATTAACTAATGGTACAATTATCACTTAATTGGAACTAATTGTTCAATTGGCACATAATTTACAATTTCGCTTTATAAAAGCCCTCTTACAAGTACAAGCGAGTGAAGTTTTTTACAAGACTCTGTTTTTTTTGTGAGAAGAAACCAAACCAAACCAAATTGCAGAAAATCAAAACGTTTTATTGTAAATTTTTATCATACTTTTTTCCACGAAGTGTCCAGATTGCGCCCTAAGCCCAACTATTGCGTTTTTAGACAGCCAACTTAATTGATAAATCAAAATTTTTATTGGGAAACCCTTTTTTGCCTTTTACACTGCCGGCTAGTCGATAACCGATCAGCTGTTATACATTTTTATACTCTCGCAACAAAGTTGTTAGCAACAAAGTTGCTAGAGAGTATTATAGCTTTGTTCACATAACGGTTGTTTGTAACACCCAAAACTAAACGAGTTAGATATATGGTTATATATACCAAAGTGATCAGGATGAAGTGTGGAGTTCAAATCCGAATGTCTGTCTGTCCGTCCGTCTGTGCAAGCTGTAACTTGAGTAAAAATTAAGATATCTTGATGAAACTTGGCACACTTATTTCTTGGCACCATAGGAAGGTTGCTTTGAGCAAAATCGGACCACTGCCACGCCCACAAAACGGCGAAAACCGAAAACACATAAAGTGCCATAACTAAGCCATTAAGAAAGAAAGCTATGGAAATAAAATTTGGTATGAAGGATCGCACTATGAAGGGGCATATTTTGATGTAATTTTTTTTGGGGAGGTGGACGTGGCCCCGCCCCCAAATAGGTTTTTTGTACATATCTCGCAAACCAATAGAGCTATATAAACAAAACTTTCTGCAGTCGTTTTTTTAGCCACTTCTTAATACAGTCCTCCCATACAAAGGTTGGGTTGAAAAATTGAAATTCACTAACGAAAAACGTCAGAAACACTAAATTTCACATAAGAAATGGCAGATGGAAGCTGCACTCATATTTTTTTACAAAATGGAAAATGGGTGTGGCGTCGCCCACTTATGGGTCAAAAACCATATCTCAGGAACTACTCGACCGATTTCAATGAAACTTGGTTTGTAATAGTTTCCTTACATCCCAATGATATGTTGTGAAAATAGGCCAAATCGCTTCATAACCACGCCTACTTCCTATATACCAGAACTTTGAAGACAATCTGAATCGTTTACTTTACAATATATAAAGTAAGTACTAGTGAAGATATCGGTGCAGAACTTTGCACAAATACTATGTTTATAGTGTGGCAGCCCCATTCTAAAAATCGCCGAAATCGGACCATAGGTTTTCAAGGCCCCATATATCGAACACGAGGACCTCGGTGCTTCTAACCTAACATTATGGTTTCCAACTTTCAATGGACTTTATACGATATATATGACGAATATGTGGGTCAAATTGTGTATTATATAATATAAATAAAGTTAAATAAATAAATTGCGAGAGTATAAAATGATCGGTTACACCCGAACTTAGCCCTTCCTTGTTATCAATAAATTCAGCCAATTGCAGACAAAGAACGTATATCGAACGTATGTCTTTGTCGCAGAGTTGCATTTGATTTTCAAGTCGATTAAAATTCAATTAATAATCAATGTAGATTTTTTTTGTATGGTAAATCGATCTTAATAAGCGTTTTAGTCGAGCAGAGGTCGTTTAATTAATTAATTAATTTATTTTATTTTTTTCAATATTTCTTTATTTATTGAATCTGCTTTGTTTAAAGCCTAACAATAAGTATTAAAATCTTAAATCTATTTACAACTAAGTAAGCTCAAGAATGTGTTTGAGCGTTTTGCTAGAACGTTGCTCTTTAGTTTAATTTATCAATTAGCTCCTGTCTAAAAACGCTATTAGATTGAGCAAAAAGTTCGTTCTAAGTTGACAAGCTTTGACCTATTTTCACAAACAAAATCAAAAGAAATTGTCGACAACTATTAAATACTAATTCTTAAATTAAATTGAGTCAATAAGTTCATTTAAATTGAGTCAATTTATGACTTAATTAATGCAATTACTTTCTTTCTTGAGCATAAAATTGCGTTTCGCAGTATCATAATTTTGGATTTACCTTGAAATACTAAAAAATACAGAGTCGCGAGAGCATGCTTATCATTTATCATTAGAGCAATTTATCTCCGAGTGCATAGACACCATTCAATATTTTCTATAATTAATTTTTGGTAGTATTTAGATAAATTTCTATCTTAGTAAATTCTGTGACCTCGAAATCTGCATTGATGTCTGGCATGCGAGTATTATTCGTCAAACAATATAATATAATAAAATGCTTGTTTTACTTCCTTTATGCATTATTTTGAAAAGAACAACGAAATAATTCCAAAAATATTCAATAATTTGTAATAAAAATATTTTTGTTTTATTTCTTCCCCATCAATAGCTCATAATTTTCCGCACAAACATTTTCCAATTTAACGAAAATATTTATTTACAATCATCCTTTAGAATTGTTACTCGAAATCAAATTGCAAGTGAAATTCGCTAGGAATACATACAAACAAAAATATTTGCATTTGCAAGGTTTACATGACTCAATATTCGTATATAGATCTATCTATATCTCTAAAATTTATATATACATATATATGCGTCTATATAGTAGAGTTTATATGTATACACCCATGTCAGTATTTACACCAGTTTGATAGTTCCCATTTTGGTGTTTTTAACCAAAAGTCATCACCAATTGCTGTTGTTGTTTTCTTATTTTGTTCTTGTTGTCTTCATTTCTGTGTGTGTTCACTTCAATTTCCTATTTCCCGTGGTGTTGTGCAAGTTTTCCGCTCTCGTATTTCCGTTCGGGTTTGATGTTTGCACCAGCGCTTGTGGTGTCATTTCTATAAAGGGAAATTGTTTTCCGCCAATGGTTTCAAGCCAAAGCAGAAAGTCGACTACTCACTCGACACCAAAGTTGCTGGTGTTTTTGTGCTTTTGCCGTTGGGAGTTTTTAAATACACATTTCTTTTGTGCGCATCAGTTGTGAGTTCTGATCGTTTAACAGTTAAGGAGGCATTTTTCATATACTGCTATCGACAGTTAGATATTGTTAATGGAGGACACAATGAGTGGATCGACCTTTGTTTAGGCTAGGTTAAGAAACGAGTAACGAAGGATTCTACAAGAAAAGCTAAAAATGGCGGTTCTTTGCTATGCTAAGAACTTCTAAATATAGATCGTGAAAGAATCTTAAATTATATAGACGAAGTGCTTCGAGCCTGTCAAATTTATCGCGGCTGGGAAATTTGTCTGGTTCGCCGAAGATTAGATTACCGAGATGTTTCAACCTCAGCCCGGAAAAAGTGAATAGGTGTCTTCACTGCGTCTTTCTCCATACATTTTTGGGAATTTGAGTTCAAAAGGAGTTTTGGCTTCCTCCCATGTATATATTGAGGTAAGATGGCCTTGCTAATGAATAGTAATTTAATGACCTCCTTCCTTCTTCTCTGCGCCAGAAAGATCTCCAGTCATGTAGGAGCTGATTCTTGACCAAACCTTAACGAACTCAGGAGAGTTCCATAATTCTAGGAATATGACGCAAGAGGACAACGGTGCTCTAACCCGTTCCCAGCCTGATGAAAGATGAATAAAGTTATCCCGAGCTCGTCGGCCCCGTACACCCACAATGAGACGTACATTGCACCTGAGGCATGTGCGGCATTCGTATAATCACAAATAGAACATGTACATAAATAACAAAAACAACACAGAAAACATTTCGCATTATAAAATCACATCGATCTTCCAACGAAATGTGTCTCTTACAATCTCCCATGCATATTCATAGCATCTGAACAATAGATAAATGCAAAATCTGTGGCCGTTGCGGCATGTGGTAACGTAAATGCAATGCAAAGGCACTAAAATAAAGGTCTAAAAACAACAACCAAAAAAGCGAATTGCAATTCAAAATCGACAAAACGAATTTGTAACAAAGCGACAAGACAAGTAAATAAACCAACAAAGTATATAAATAAACAGTATATATACTGTAGGTACATATATAGATCTGCCTGAGTGGCATTTTTCGGTTTTTCGTCAACTTACCGATTTGGCGCCGGTTGTGATGCGCGCACTTTGCGACCGTGTGGCCGGTCGTCGACGCCGATAGCCGGGCGTGCCGCCGCTCTCGGGTGTGGCACTGCCCGATGCTGCGCCGTACGACGGCATATTATGTATGGCCGTTTCGATGCTGCCGCCGCTTGTGGCGCAAATGGAAGCGCTGCGCGTCTTCTTCTGCATGCGCATCGGTGAAAAGTCGTCGACCATTTTGAGGCTGAATTTTCACTGCTGCACTTTGAGATTTGCTTGCACTCGCTTTTTTATTTGCAATTTGCTATTCGCCACTCTGTGCGCGTTGCTCTTTGATGTTTCTTGCTGTGCGTTGCTTTGTTTATTGCTGTTTGTTGTTGTGCTTATTTTTGGTCACAATGTTGCTTTCGTTTTTGTTGCTGACGGTTGTGTTTATTTGTGGTGTCACGGTGTTTTACTTTGTGTAATTCGCAATTTTTGGTGAGCTTTCAATTTGGTTGCCTTTCTTGTTGGCAATCACTTTGATTTTCTTTTGACTTTGTTGTTTGCAGTGTGTTGTTGTTGTGCTTATTTTGATTTAAGTAATTATGTTTGTTGTTTAATTAGTAGCAGTATTTTGTTCCAAAAACGGCAAATTTGCTGAAAGTTAAAAAGAAAAAATTTTGTTGTAGTTCATTTGCCTCATTTCCATAAATCAATCTTAAAGATTAGAGCAATCAATTCTAATTAAACAATTAATATAATTAGACAATTTAGTTAATTGTTTTCAATTAGAGTTGCTAAATTAGTCGATTAACTAATCGTTCACTTAACATATAATTGAAGATAAAGCAATGAGCCATATGTATAGTGTTCTGAACTGTATTGTGTTCAGCGAGAAATGGAAAAATAAACGTCATCAAAAGAAAAAAAATCAGGTTCAAAATTGTTAACAAAATCCATATAAATTATACTATATAGTTCATTAAAATGTGTTTTAGTGCTTTCAATAGCATTAGCAATGACAAGAATACCTGAAAACCACAGAGTATCTCTAAAATATTTGTATCAGACGAAAGTTGGTTTTAAAAAATTGTTCATCATTCCTATGACAATTGATTACTTATTGGCTCCATCTCTCTATTTTACGGAAATATCTTTGTTTTTCGTTTTCTTATAATGAGCTCAAATAGTGGTCTTCCTGCTGTCTCCTAAAGTTTTGAATATTCGTCAAGTTATCAAAGCGAGATTGTAGCCCAAGATCAATGGCAGGGATCGAAAAGACTAAGTAATGCAATTTTATTTAAACTAGGTTGTTATCCTTCCCAATAATAGTTATGAAAAACTAATTGTTTGAGGTTAATTGAACAAGTGTGAACAATACATATGTATAATGACTTAATTAACATCTTAATTGTCTCAGCCATTTGTTTGCGTGTTATAACAAATTTGTGGGAGCGAATTATCCCCAGTTTCATATAATAGATTGTCAGATCCATAGATCGTATCGTAACATATTCTCCGCTATAGTTTCTCTGCGTGTGTGTTCTTAGATTAAGTTAGGTTATAATTATACCCTGAACAGGGTATATTAAGTTTGTCACGAAGTTTGTAACACCCAGAAGGAAACGTCGGAGGCCCTATGATCAGTATGTTGAACTGAGTCGATTTAGCCATGTCCGTCTGTATATGTACGAACTATTCCTTCAGTTTTTAAGATATCGAAATATGAACTTTTGCAGATGTTATTTCTCTTCAAGAAGCTGCTCATTTGTCGGAATTGCCGATATCGGACCACTATATCATATAGCTGCCATACAAACCAAACGATCGGAATCTAAATTCCGGCTAAAAAGAATTAGTAAAATGTTTTCTATTTTTTTACTTACTTTTTCTTGCGTCTTTAGATTTGCTTAAACAAATAGTTACGAAAAGAAATGCACCTGTGAAGGGTATATTACCTTCGGTACAGCCGAAGTTAACGTTTTTTCTTGTTATAACTCCATTAGAAAATTAAACTAAACATATATCTCTTAGATGTAAAGATATAAATATGTATATTTATCTTGTTCGAAAAGACTTTGGGAAGAATTTTAACCTAAAAACTCTGACTAAAAAAAGTTGGATTTTAGAAAATTAAAACATATATAGGATATGAAAAAAAATGAATTACATATAGGCAAGCAAGATTATAAACGATGGAAGGATAGGACGATCTCCATATGAAAAACGGGCAAAAAATTATCACTCTTAAAGGGGTTTTCCAAAAAAAAAAAAAATTATTTTCAGAGTTGTCTTTTAAAGCATAAGACTCCGTAATTCTATAGCGACAATAGTACTCTGACTATAAATTGCTGTAGAATCTCAAGCGAATATCTTTAAATTATTTACATGTCATCTGAATATACTTTTTTTTATAAAAGCAATTCATTTGGAAGTAATTAACAAAGCAAATAGTTTCAGTTCACAATGAAATTGTTACTTATTTGCGCAAATACACTGTTTGTACAACAAAAAATCGAAAAATAAATATAAATCCACTCAGTCGGTATATCAATCATCGAAAGCTTTAAATCCTTCAACTAATGCATGCATTTATTTGTATAGCCACATGTATATATGTATACATATATAGATACATAGTTAAATAAATTCATAGTTACACACTTGTGTACTTATATGCATTTGAAAGTATTTTTATGCGCAAATATACATAATCAATATGGCTGGCCACTGTCTGCTGGTTAAATCAACTAAATTTCTCTACGTTTGAAAACCAAAAACAAATAACAACAACAGCAACTATGTATAGTTTGGTATAATGCTTGTGGGTGTGTTGGTGCCGTTAGAAATTTCACACTAAAAATAGTCATGCCATTATACATACAAGAAAGTATAATATTTAATATAATATAAACTATGTGTTTGTGAGTAGAAAATTTATTAAGGTCTCGCAACTCATATTTCATGTTGTTGGCATTTTTATCGATTAGCCAAAAAATCGATAAGACGCTTAAGTGTGTCATATTTTTGGCGCAGCAAATAGTGTGGATGGTGTTTCGGTGCGTCGTTAAAGGTGGTGCATTTAGTTAATTGTGAGTGTGGCAATTATTAGCCGCACTTTAATAACAAAATTGCGGTGTATAAAAATGATCGAAAGTTAATTATTTTATGTATTTGAGAGGCATTATTTTTTATTTGATTATAGTTTTCCCATATATGTATTTATATATTCGTAGTCTTTTAATTTTTTTTCAGAATTTCTACAAATATCAGTTGAACTTCCATAACTCGAATATCTGTAACTCGAAGTGCTCCTTAACTCGAACTCTTGAATTGGCAATAATAGTCAAATTTCATACAAATTTCCTTCCATAACTCGGATGTATCTCTAACTCGAAGTTTTTTTGTGAATTGTGGTGATACGAGTAATGGAAGTTCAACTGTATTTTTATTAATTGAAAAAGCCTCCTAATATTTCAAAATTCTTTAATTCATTAAATAGCTTTATTTATCTATAACATATATCAAATTAAAGACAATTAAATAGTTTAAAATCTTGTATAATAATATAATTTTTACACAAAAAAAAATTATAAAAGTATAAAGTTTGCTGCACTAGTGACCGATTTTAGTAAAAATAAACTTTATCCGGAAGTTCACCTTTAATATTAAATATAAAATGCTAAAATTTTCCTAAAGTCTTGAAATGTACCCTTCGATAGTTCGACTACCATATTGAAGATATTTTCATTCACTTAATCTGATCGATTTTTTTTTTTTTTTTTGAAATTCACTTCTTTTATAATCCATTATGAATTTTAACCGCATTAAAGCTCTATTATGGGCAATAATTGACCATAATTACTAGTTTTACTGATAATTACACTCTAGCGCCATCTAGCGGGCTAATAGTTTTATAATTCGAGTTCCTTTCGCTATTCTATATGTATATATGAATAATATCGCATAAGGTGCGATTGTCTTTCCTGGTTGAATATCAAGCCTTGAAATTGGTTAATTTCACAAAAATTCTACTCCCGCACCATCTGTCGGCTTTTTAAACATATGAACTTTGAAATGCATTAGTAAGCTGACAAAATTTATTCAACTCAATGCATTGAAACTCAAAATGCAGAATTTTTGCTGCATTTCGTAAGCACTTTCGCTGAGTTAAAATCATTAATTTAACTCAAAAACATTTCCAAAGCTTAATATTCGTTATTTACTTAAGATCAGCTGGGGTAACTTTTGCACATGTTAATTGGAGTTTTATTGATGCATGCACTTAACGAAATACATATTTACATAAGAGTACATATATACATACAACTAGAAGCAGTTATAAAAATGTCTATACACTCTCGTGGCTTGGTCGAGCAGAAGCACATGTTAGTGCTGGCCATTGAGGCGTTAAATCCAACTCAGCCGTTAAGCAAGCTGCCAGCCAGCTTCTGTATTCGAAAGGTGCATGTATGAGCTTTTGAACGGAAACGTGAGTAGGTAGACGACGTGCCTTTCATGTGCACTGGAAACCCATATTGGTTTGCTTTGCTGTTATTTGTTTTCTTCCTAGTCTTCCGAAGTCTCCTGACACTAGTTGTACTTGGCAGTTTTCTCCATTTATGTTTGTTGCTCAACTGAGAAATGCCTCCAATCCACTCTCCACTGGCTTCTTGTCATTTTGCTAAGCACTCGTGGCTCGTTGTGTTTGTTTGCATTGCAGCTTCATGTGCTTACTTGGCAAATAACGGTACTACTCACATGCTCACAGCTACTACATAACTGTATATATGGTCACATGGGAGCTGGAGTGGAGTTAAGCCGATGGCAAATTACTTAAGTTGTCAAAGTTGTTATGCTTCGAACTGTAAAAACATATGAGATATGCTACATGACCACAAGTTGTGGCGCATAAGACTTTCCAGGGAAGTGGCTATAATATTTGGTATTTGTGTCGCATTGCATTTATTTATTTGTAGGTTATGTAGTGGCTTGCAATTTGTTTTTGTTGAAATTGAACTACAGTGATCTTATGAGACCATATATGTCTATTATCAGTTCTATATTTCGCCTCTTTCATCATCTCCAACCGCTTTCTTTACAAGTACTGTATATTTTTATATAAAAATATCTCCTTCTTATTTTCATTTTGATATCGAAATATCTTTCTTCATCGAGTCTAACTCAAAAACAATGTCCACTAACTCAAATTATACATTCTAGTCCGTCTTCACCAATAAATATGTTTTCTTCCCTCCAAATCATCCTTTCACTACTTCCTTCCGCAAAAATCCTTCCTTCCACATTTTTTTGCTAACTAATAAATTGATGACATAGAATTTATCGGTGCTGCCCAACAAACAAAAACAACAACCATCATCACGTCATCCGTTTGCGGCCACAAATGTGGCGGCAAAGTTGCAAATATTTCTCGGCTGGCAAGGCACCGTTGGTGGCAAGTGCCGCTCGTTTATTTAGACACATTTTTGCAGCACATAAATACGTTTACACTCATATGGACATAGAAGTAAACAAAAAATTCCTACATACGTACATATGTATCTACCTTACATATAGACATGCATATGTGCGCCATTATCGGATAACTCAATGAACCCTCAGCAAGCTGCTTTCGCTCGCCAACAGCCATTACTTTAACGGTTCGACGCCTTCATTTAGGTATTTCTTTTTGCACTGCTTTTGCTTTTTCTTTTTTCTTCCTTCCGTGCGATTAATTGATTTTTGCTGACACTCCTTTTATGGAGGGCCCCAGCTGGTCGACCTTTACTTATACTCAGTGAAGGGAAGGTATGATATAGCTTTGGAGCTGTTACTAACTCTTAAAGCAAAATTTGTTGGGTAAAACTTTGCTCTTTAATATGCTCATTTTTGTTAAGTTATGCTATGTTACGTTATGTTATGCTATGTTACGTTATGTTAAGTTAAGTTAAGTTAAGTTTGTGTTGAGTTATGTTATATTGTCTTATGTGGAGTTATTTTATGCTTCCACTATCCATTTTGACCTTATGTTATGTTAAGTCGTGCTATGTTATGTTATGTTTCATTACTTCTTGATTCATTAAGTTAATTCTAATTACGTTTAATTTAGTAAGTTTTGTGTTTTAAGTTATATTTTATGTTTTATGTAAATATAGATAAAATATTTTGTTCATTTTGTACTAAGTTAAGTTATGTTGCGCTATGTTAAGTAATGCCATGTTATGCTATGATCTACAACATAATTTTCTCTAGTTTTGTGAAGGCTAATATCAGAAACACTTGAACTAGTTTCCTTATCTATGTATATTCGATATCAGTTCAGTCGTGATCTCTAGTTTCTCGAAGACCTTTCCTTAACAACTAACTACTAACATTTTTAACTCCCACTGCTTGCATTCAAATTCAAGTAATTTTTGCGGGGTTACTCAATTTCCTCAATTCACACGCAAACATTTATGTGAATTGTATTTGATTTTCCCCTAAAGGATCATCAGCTCATCATGCCTCAAGCGTCAGCTCACTCGAGCCACTGCGTTAACAGCCGTTTGCCGTTTGCTATTTTGCTGTCAGCTGAAATTGTTGGCTTACCGTATTGTGCCAACTTTGATTGACAGCATTTGCCGGCGTGATTATCGGATATGCCTCTCCGCTGCCATATTTCCATGTTAGCATTGGGTACATACATTTCTGCCACTTTACTCACACTATTTCTTACTTCCCTTTGATTTATTTTATTGGGCTTGGCCAGCTCGACTTCAGCACATGACATGCTGTTTGCCTAGTTCTTTGCTGAAATCTTAGTTTGGCTAAGCTTTGTTTTAGTTCCATTGCGACGTCATGGTATTTGACTGGTAATTTACTTCCTGATTAAATCAGACACTTTAGTTTAGTTGCCGAAGGCTTTGTTGAAAGCAATACCAAAGTGACTTAGCAGCAAAGTGTTTGGTTTGCTTTTTGGCCGGCAGTTCTGGTGGGTTTTGGCATTCCCTCTAGGGAATTTTAATGAAATTACAAGAGAGTTTTTGATTTTGAAAGAGGGTTGGTTACATTAGAGACCTTGTTCTTTGCTCAAATCTTCACGGGCCTAGACAATTTTTTCTTCGACCCTGATTTTTAATAGAAGTTCACGTTCAAGAGGAAAAAATATGAAGACCAGCTTTAAGCGTTATTAGAAACCCTTTTTCGTCCTTCCACAGAACTATTTTTTAAGAAAATTACACTGTTGCCAAATTTCATTGTCGTTTTCTCTCACTTTCTAACTATATAGCATTAAGTCAAATCCATAACACTGTTTCTATACTCTTTACATTCGATTTTCGACAGGGCATGTACTCACATACTCATCGACATACACATTTCATGTTTATCCGCCTAAATGTATGCATGATTTTTTTTTATTGCGCTTGCAAATGTTGTACAATCAAGCACTGATTGAGATTCACACGAATCAAATATACATTTCCAATCATCGATAGACATTTTTATATGTATTATAAATGAAGACATGTGTATTTGGGTGCGAAATTTATGGTATGAACTCTTCGGTGAGCACTTGATACTTATTTATAGACGATTTCTTTTGTTTTATTACGCTTCTCATTATCTGCTTGATTTGTGAGAGTGTGTCTCATAAACGGCGATGAAGACGACGGCGATGACAACGACAAAGTGTAATTTTCCAAGCGAATAAATTTGAATATCACGGTAATTGCCCAATTTGTAGGCGCACAAATTTATGCGGATTGAAAATCGGAGCTGGGATTCTTTTTAACGGTTGTTGCTCAAATGCATAATTTATAAGTGTTGGTTTCTGAGAATTGGTATGGAAAAAGTGGAAAAGTATGTTGCTTCACAACAACCACAACCACAAATTGCTTAAGCCTTGCAAGTCCTTGGTTTTCGCTTTTCCTTCAAGCATTTAGAAATGAAATATTCTCCATAATAATATTAATATTTAAATCTTTGCAAGTTGTTCCACTAAGCCCAGTTAAACTTTTTCATTATATTGCTTTATTTATTTATATATCCTATATATAGTATCTTTCTGAATCCACAGCATGTCAAAAGATTAACGCACATACATATGTCATAATTTTGACAACAGTCGTATCAAGTGGAGATTTATACCAGCAAATAATACGCGACTATGTTTTGTGAATCCCCTCTCATTACAGTTCATATAACAAGAGCGATTAATATCTCACTGTAGCGATAAAATATCGTGTGATTAATGGCAGATGTTCGAAAATTCTATAAAATAATATAGAAAAATAAAGCTTTTATTGCCAAACAAGCATAAATGTTTGAACTCTATTTGGAAGTTTTTTGGTGGTTGAAAGTAACATATTTAAACAATTTTATATATTTCAAATATTTCGAATTTCGAAAAATTACGATTTTAGAAAAATTTATTTTTGAAGTAAAATTTTTTTTTTAAGAAAAAACATAAGTTTGGCAACCCTATTTCATAAATTATGGTTAGATTAGAATGTGAATTTTATTTTCATGAATTACAAATATTGTATTAATAATTTAATAAAATAAATTAAAGCATTTTTTTAATTTTTCGTTTAGTGTTGCCACATATTTAAAAAAATTTTATCAAGTAATTTCGGTTAAAACATTAAATAGTTAAAAATTTTAGTACTGCTTAGTAGCATGAAAATAAAATTTATTTAACAGTGTTGCCACCAATAAAGATCTATTAATATTATATGCAAGTAAAAGATTAAAAAAATAAGATTTTAATAAAATGCAGAGTATCATTATTTTCATATAAAGTGTCTCACACATATGTGTACACTTCATATGGGTTTTATCATTAAAGGTTGCCACCTAATTTTGATTTTTTTTTATGAATATGATGGAACATGTAGTCATTAAATGTTCCAAGGTAAGCAAAAATGCATTGAAACTCACAAAAAACAATTCGAAAGAGCATACTCAGAACTAACGCACAATGGCGTTGCCACCTAATTCGGAATGCGAAATACAGATTATAAATTTAAAACGATTTGCTGTGTATAATATGCAAGAAAACACTTAAATACTGCTTTTATAAGAATTTTTTGTTTTGGAGTTGCCACCTGTTATTAATTAAAATAATTTAAATGAAAATAATTTGTAAAATTCAACCTAATTTTGATTCTTAACGTATATATGCATGTTTTCGTAAAACCATAAATTCGTCAAATGCTGCCAGAGGTTTTAAAAATTTTGTTTTATTATTTTGCCTTACTGGGTACACTAGAAATCTACGGATTATTTGTGCGAGTGAGTGTATCATGTTGTGCATACGAACTGATAATGATAAAAATAACAGATTACTCATTTACAAGCTTGGAAAAAGTCATAAAATAATAAACAGATGTGTTGCCACAAGTTGCTGAAACATAATTATTGATGAAGTGAATCGGCTATGATAAGATAACAATTTAACGGTTTGAAGGCTTTGCATTATGTTAAACGCTTTAACGAAAAATATGCAAAAATACAATTATCGAAGCAGGTACATCTTGAAATTGGAGACTTGAGTAAAAACGACACCCATGCGTGCTCTATTTCAAAATAAAGCTAATCTTCTGTGCACTGTGTATGTATATCAATGCATTATTATCAGCAAAGTGAACACAATATAGTCAAGCCTGACGCATTGCTGTTGAACACAGTAAAATCTAAACAAATATTTGTGTATGTGTATGTACATGAGTAAGGCATCAGTTACACGTACGCTTGGCAAACATTTACCGATAACTGTAATGGTTTTTGAGGCATGCGCCATCATATGTACATATAATGGTACTGCCAATCGAATGGCCGCTGGCAGGCAAAAGCTGTTGGACATGAAAACATCTGTGTTGTTACCGTAAAGTAAACACCCGGCGACAGCAATAGCAACAACAACAGCGGTAGCACCTGTCGCTTTAAAATGTTGACAGCCAACACTGCCGGCCATATTGGTGCACTCGTCCGCTTGTCCGTTCATCCGTCTATCAGTCTGTTCTTCAGTCTGTCCATCACTGCCGTTCATCCGGCAGTCCGTCCGTCAGTTTGTTCGTTTGGTTTCAGCAAGTCATTTAAGCATTAAATAACACGTCACAACACAACAAAATGGCTTCGTGAGTGCACTTCAATCGATGGGTGTATTTGAGGCGGAAACATTTTCGTTGTCATCCTTGTCATCCTGTGGGCGACTGTATGACATCGTGATCGGTGTGTTAAATTCACCGACATCTAACAAGTGTGTGACATACATAGTTGCTGGAGGACATCTTAATGGCAGTGAAAACTTGTACTTATTTGCATAAATATTTTTTTTTGAATTCTGTAAAATATGCCAAACAGGTGTTGCCACTGTTGGTTACACCTTATCTTCTTTCTTTGTAATATTCTTTTGTCAGAATATATTTACACATCTTTTTGTTCTTGCCCTCACGAAACAGACTTATATTTATGACATAATATGTTAAAAATTTCAATTTTGAAGCAAAATATATGGCAACCCTGTTGAAACATTTTTGTGTAGTAAGAGTTTGTACGTGAAATTATATATTTCGAATAAAACTTTTATTGTAAATATAGAAAATATTGAGTAAAAACCATAATATAATTTTTCCACGACTTTGGAAAGCTGGCAACTCTATTTTTTACACCAATAAGGTTGTAAATTAAATGAAATTATAATTATTATATTTTATTATTTATTTGTTTCTCAATACTCAATAGTAAACATGCCAATTAGGTAACAGGTGGCAACCCTTTTTTATTATTTACCAAGATTTACTTTTATAGGTTTTAGAACTCATCTGCGTTAAATATTGTCAGTTATAAATATGTCATTCAAACATTTATGATTTTTTTTAACTTACAGCTGGCAACTCTGTTTTTTAGAAATTCAATTTGGTTATTTAAAAAAATTGATTTTGCCAATTTTTGACATAAATAAAGTGAACCATTTTTGCTTTAGTTATTTTATTACTTTCTCAAGTTTCTTAAACGTTTCTATTTTCCCTTATTCATCCATTTAAATTTTCTTCTTTTACTTTATTTCCCTTATTACATCCTCACCTCAGCTTATTCTCTCCTATTTCCGCACCTTTTTATTCAAATTCGTTTTTTTTTCTCCGAAATTACAGTTTAACTCAACCAACTGTGAAAATCGGCGAAAAGAGGCGTCAAAGCCAGCCTAAATGATACGCATTTCCATACAATAACAAGCATTTCACGTAGGAAGGATTGGAAGTAAGAGAAATGAGTGAAGTGTTCGTGAAGTCAGAAATGGAAATCGAAGATTGCGGATTGGTGGAGCAGTAATATTTGAATTAAGGTGCGTTTTTAGATATTATATTCGTAGATTTTATTTTAAAAATAATTTCGTCGCTTGTATTTTATGAATTCAAACTAATATTGAACCAGATTTAACAGATCAGTGATTATTTATTATTTATACTATGTTTTTGTTGCTGGGCTTCAAAGCAGTTTACTTTTCAAAAAATTTCGAAGTCACCCAAAAACAACTAGTTACGGTCTAGTACGAATTTAACTAATTTTTAAGTATAATAATAATTTTAGGTTGGATGAATTGTTTTTATTTTCAATACCGTTTATTTCTCACACAATTTTCGAACTCACCCAAAAATAACTAGTTGCGGCCTAGTTCGAATTTAACTAGTTTCTAAGTAATTTTTTGTGTTGAAAGTGTTAAGGATTTTTTAAGTGTGTGGAATTAGTTTAAAAGGCGATAATGCATATTTTTGTGTTGATATTGACAAAAATGAATTTATAAGCCGCCTCTTTGCTGCGTGACTGTAGTCTCTGTTGCAACGTTCTTAAACCACAAAGTCAAATCTTTAAGTGGCGGCATACATTTCGCCCATCTACTCCCACCAAAACTTCACTTTCTTTGAAGACTTTTGAAACATCAGGTGCGTGACGTTTCGCAAGCCTTCGCTTGGTATGCCACTTTATCTTACCGCGTTCTTTGTTAGCGACAACGTGACAACGGCAGGACATCTGTTTGCTTGTTGTCCGTCTGTGATTTTCAACATTGTTGACGTTGACAGAGTTTCTACGAAACTTTTTACGACCCACAAATATGCCGCCTTCAAGCATTTTCATTTCATTATTTGGCGCGGATGGGCGCACGCCTCCTTTTCCTCTTCTCTATCTTTATTATCCTGATTTCTTTGCTTTTTCTTTTTTGTTTTTATTTCATTTCTTTCTTAATAATACTTCTGTGGCTGTCTGCGGTCTGTGTTGCACTGCGTGTGTGCGTGTATGTTCAAGTGGGTGTGGTGTGTTGCCACTGTTTCTGTGTTTGCTTTCATGTTTTATCAGTGTTTCTATGTCTTCGTGTTTGTTTGTTTGTTTGTATGCTTCGCGCGCGCACTCTGTCTTTGGGCGGATGTTATTTATTTTTATGGTCGCCTGTCGGCATGTAAACTTTTTTGTTTCCATTGTGATTTTGTTTGCCTTCCACCATTTTCAGCACTCCTTTCTTTCGTTAGGCTACGCCTCCATCTAACACTCCTCCAACCATCTTTTTGTTGTTTTTGGTTTTGTTTGGTTTGCGTGAATGCTTGCGTTTGATTCGGATTTGTGTGTTTTTTTTTCGAAAATCTGTTCGTTTGTGCCACAGTTTTTTGTTACGTGTGTGCTTGCCACCACTTGTTGCCGCCACATTTTGTTGCTTTTTTGCTGTGTGCTTTGTATGTAGTCATTGTTTTTAAAGCTTTTAAGCGCCATTTTGGCTGAGCCGTAAATTACTGCTTTGTATGGCTCATGAAATGCTGCTGAAATTGAAAGGATACTCAGGCAATTTTCGTTTTAGCAACGGATATTTGTTTATTGTGCTTTTAAAACGGATTTCTTTTTACGTATTATCAAAATTTCAACGTATATTTCTCAATATTTTGGGTGCGGCAGTTAGAAGTGCTACTTTTAGTATCAAAATATTAAGAAATTCTGAGAACTTCAGTTTAATTTTTAAAATTTTGAGTGTTTTTCTGGTAACGTTTTAATCAAATGGATGTATACCAGATCCCATCTGAAGAAGAACAAACTACTGTTTCTTTGAATTTCTCTCATTCCGGATTTGGTCTCTGGATTTGGACTCTAACTTTATTACCTTGACTTCAGTCTTCAAGATAATGCTCGCTCGAAAGCTGCAGATAACTACAATGCCAAGTTAAACACCACAATGCGCTTAAAGCTCCACTTGACAGCTTTTTGTAATTCAAATTTCATATTTTAATTTACAAAAATATTTTTTCAACAGTAACACTTAAAAATTCTGGATTTATTAAATTTTTTAAGTACGCTCCACCCTCGTTAGGCTTTTAACTTAAGCTCGCAAACAAATTGAAATTATTTTAGCATTCCCCTTTGCTTGGAAAGCTGTCAAGTGCCGGTACAGCATATTTCTCTAGTGGTTTGGCAAGAGTTTCGAATTTTCACATAGTACAGTCTTAAACACTTTTCACAGGCATAACGCTGCATATGAAACATAAATGTATATACATGCTTACATAGTATGTGCTCACATATATTCTCATTTGGAGCGAAAGTTCGCTACTCCTCATATTAAAAATTAAAAATTCATTTTCATAAATTTACAGCAAGCTTAAAACTGAAAATGGGGGAGAGTATGTTGTTTTTTCTATAACTGTTAAGTAATTAAAAGTGTTGTGGGTGAAAATATGTACGAAATGTAGCTGGATGCATATGTTTATGCAAAGCACTACCTAAAGCAACTTTATTAATTTTGATAAAATTTCATTGAAAATTCCGAGTTATGTTCCAAAATTTGGCTATGCTTCATTTTCGTCCATATAATTTCTAATATTTACGGGCACAATAAGATTATTTCGGGGAACTTTTCACAGCATGCTTTGTCTGCGCTCATACTTAGTTATTATATGAAATGTTATAAATGGGTCCAAAATACGACCGATAGATTATGCTGTCGTCAAAATATATCTCAAATAATTTTTCATCAAATCAAATTTTTATCATATATTCATATTTTCCCAAATTATATTTGTCATTCATATTCATATTTATTAGAAATTTGTGAAGCATTTATATTGAATAATGATAGACTTACAGACGGTTAACACTACGTAAAATTTAATGACATCAAATTGACAGTCAAGCAATTTCAATGAAATTTATACTAATGAGATTCAGTTGTCAAATTTAAGTGTGGTTACCTTTTACACCAACTTTATTACAAAGCCTAAGTTTGGATTTTTCGTTTTTAATAAAAAAATTTCGTCAGTAAATTTGACAATATGTAAACTGCACATAATGAAGAAACTACATAAATTGGCGAAAATTTTATGCCAGTTTAGGTATGTAAGGATTAATTATTCCGAACTGCTCCAAAGGGTAAAGGGTAAAGAAGTCACTGAAAATGTTGAAAAATTTGCAATCACTTGTCATACAATTTGACATAATTTCATAATAATGACATAATAATAAATTAGCATTTTTATACTCTCGCAACAAAAGTTGCTAAAGAGAGTATTATAGTTTTGTTCACATAACGGTTGTTTGTAACACCCAAAACTAAACGAGTTAGATATAGGGTTATATATACCAAAGTGATCAGGGTGAAGAGTGGAGTTCAAATCCGGATGTCTGACTGTCCGTCCGTCCGTCTGTCCGTCTGTGCAAGCTGTAACTTGAGTAAAAATTAAGATATCTTAATGAAACTTGGAACACGTGTTCCTTGGCACCATAAGAAGGTTAAGTTCGAAGATTGGCGGAATCGGACCACTGCCACGCCCACAAATTGGCGATAACCAAAAACACATAAAGAACTATAACTAAGCCATAAATAAAGTTATCAAAATAAAATTTGGAAAATAGGATCGCATTGGGGAGGGGAACATTTGAATGTAATTTTTTTGGGAAAGTGGGCGTGACCCCGCCCCCCAAATATGTTTTTTGTATATATCTTGCAAACCAATAAAGCTATATAAACCAAACTTTCTGCAGTCGTTTCTTTTAGGCGTTTCTTTATACAGCCCAAAAATGAAAGAAATCGGATAATAACCACGCCCACCTCCCATACAAAGGTTAGGTTGAAAATGACTAAAAGTGCGTTAACTCACTAACGAGAAACGTCAGAAACACAAAATTTCACACAAATGATAGCAGAAGGAAGCTGCACGCAGATCTTTTTACAAAATGGAAAATGGGCGTGGCATCGCCCACTTATTGGTGAAAAACCATATCTCAGGAACTACTCGACAGATTTCAATGAAATTCGGTATATAATATTTTATTGACACCCTGATGACATGTGTGGAAAATGGATGAAATCGGTTCACAACCACGACTACTTTCTTTATAACTCAATTTTGAACTCCATCTTATTCCTTCACTTTATAATATATACATTAGGAACCAATGAAGATAGCGAAATAAAACCTTACACAAATACTGTATATGATCTGTGACATCACTTGTGAAAAAATTGTCGAAAATGGACTATAGCTTTTCAAGGCCCAGATATCGAACATGTTGAACTCAGCGCCTAAGGTTAAATTTTAATCGAAAATATGGGTAAATCTCTCAGCTAATTTAATGTAATTCAGAGGAAATTGTTTTCTTCCAATAGTGTGTCTCTGTTCCAAAAATTATTAAAATCGGGTCACAACATCTCTTAGCTCTCATATACATAATTATAGGTTTTTCAAAAATTCGTTGGGCTTTATTACGCAAAAATCTTAGCAAAATTAAGTGAGCGTATAGTATTGGATATAGCGTACCTTGCTGTTGAAATTGAATAAAATCGGTTCAGGAATTACCTCAGCCCTCATATCTATATATGACTTTCGTTATTCTATTAAACTTTATGCTGAATTTATGGGTAAATTTGTGCGTTATCTTAATAAAATTTCTTAAATAAATTGCGTGAGTATAAAATGTTCGGTAGCACCCGAACTTAGCCTTTCCTTACTTGTTTTATATAGAGGTCATCACTTTTGCTTCCTATTGTTTGGAAGGCTTGATCCATTCAATAATTGTACTATTTACACACTTTAAAATCATGTAAATTTGCCAACATTTAACGTGTCAGTTGTTAATTTCCTTGTTCAATTCATTTTTGCCACGTCGTACAACTCATTGCTCGCTTAATCCTTTCAGCTGTTAATATGCATTATTATTTTTTTGCCACTATTTATAGTATATTCCATGGCAGCTAAAACGTGTTTGATGCGCTCTTGGCAGCTACTATGCATCCAATTACATTTGCAAAATAAAATTATAAATTCAATTACAAGTTGTGCGATCTTGTTATAATCATTTCATACAACAACCAGCCATTGTAGTTCGGCATCATTTGCAACGTGTACGTTAAGTCGTTAGTTGTTGTATGTTTAAGTTTGTTGTTGTTGTTGTTGATGAGTCAACTGATGCAGCGCTGCATTGATGTTTATTGTTATGCAAGCAGTTGCTTAGTAGATTTACTAGTCATATTTGCTTTTATTACACAAGTATACACGGGTTTGGATCTGGGCAACCAAAAGTGGTTTCTATGACAATTGATGACACTGAATCCGAATCTTCATTTCGTTTTTTAAGATTGATTCTAGTTTTTGAAATAATCAAGAATTTAAGTTTTTATGAGTTTAGTCAAATAATATTCATTTTATTAACTTAAAAGTAACATATCAGAAATGAAGATTGGTGGAACTTTGCCTTTTGTATTGTTTATTATCTGTTTCACGTATAAGAGTCCAACAGTAGTCGCTCACCATGCTTTCATCCCAAAATCCTTGGTATTTTCTTTCAATTTTGGCTAAATCTTGGTGTAGCCGCTCTCCTTGTTCGTCGCTCGTATCACCCAAGTTTTCGGGGAAAAAGCGGAGATGGGAATGCAGAAAATGGATCTTTAGAGACATTCTAGCTCCAATCTTTCGATAATTTTGCAACATATCGCCAATAATTTCCTTAAAATTAGGGGATTTGTGATTACCAAGAAAGTGGTGAACGATATTTTGAAAAGATGCCCCTGCGGCTGCTTCATCGGGCGATAAACATTTTGTAAATTTTTTATCAGCCATTAATTTTCTAATATCAGGTCCAACAAATATTCCTTCTTTGATTTTTGCATATGACAATTTAGGAAACAACTTAACTAAATACTGAAAAGCCGGTCCTTCACGATTTAATGCTTTGATGAAGTTCTTTATAAGGCCTAGTTTTAAGTGAAGAGGTGGCAGGAAAATGTCTTGTGGATTTACAAGTGGTTCAGCGGAGACGTTTTGCTGTCCAGGCTCATATTGAGTACGACTTTGCCATTCTTTTCTCACATAATGATGTTCAGTTGCGCGGCTATCCCACAAGCATAAAAAGCAACAAAATTTGGTGAATCCAGATTGCATCCCAGTTAAGATACCAATTACCTGTTGGAGAAGAGCAGCTTTTAGGCTGTATTTGGAACCATCAATGAATAAACGCCATTCGCTTCGATCGTACGTTGTATTCATTTCGTTAAATAAACCATTAATATCGTTACAGAAACTTATGTTGTCTTCTTTTTTGAAGAACGGTCGAAGTGTCTGATTTCTGTTTCTGTATAAAGTAACTTGTGTTCGAGAGTCTAGATATTTCCATTGCTGCAACCGTGATGCTAGCAACTCTGCTTTTTGTTTGGACAAATTCAAATCACGCATCAAATCGCTTAGTTCATCTTGCGAAATTAAATGTGTCTCTTCCATGACAAATTCGCTATCATTACTCGGGGGTGATGGAGCTAAAGTTTCCAGGACGTTTCCACTTATACTTGGACAAACTGGCAATGAATCATTAGCAGTACGTGGAACTGGCTTTGATACTGATGATACATCAGGATATTCATATTTTGCTAATTTTTTTGCATTTATACCCTTAATTTTCATCAAACAAAAGTAGCAATCATCTACATGGTTTTTAGGTTCTCTCCAGAGCGTTGGCATTGAAAAGGAAAAGTACTCACGTTCTCTCAATGACCACTTATACAGCTTTGTTTTGCATGCGTTACAAATAAATTTCGGTATCCATGACTTATGAGTGTCTGCTACTCTGAAACCAAAGTAGTGCAGATACGCATCTTTGAGCGCATTTGTTATTATTTTGCCACTTTTTTTTAATCATATAACTACCACAAACGTAACAAAAACACTTTGAATCAACTTTGCAACACTGTCTCTGCATTTTTATTTGCTCTAATTACTTATTTTATTTTACTGCTATTAAACTATAATCTGGCAAATGAAATGAACTTATTGAAATGACTTATAAAACAGTGCCTGTAAGATTGGGAGAATTTTCATCAATCGGTATTTAATTACTGTGCGCTTGCAAACTCATCATGCGAGAACTCGGAAACTAGAATCAATCTTAAAAAACTAAATGCATATTCGAATTCAGCATATCAAATATAGATAACAATCGTTCTTATCTGCTCAGATCCAAAAGTTGACCTGAATTTGTAAACTTGTGTTATTACAATGGGTATGACGTGTTCGTCAGGGCGGATACGTAACATTGTTTTCCATAGACAATCATTGTTATAAAAGTAATGGTTTTTGATGCGATGTGGCATTAGTAATAATATATTGCGGTTATTTTTGAACTGAAGTAGTGAATCAGTGTTGATCAAGTTATATTTTAAAGTCTTGAAGGCACTGAGTGACCTGCTCTTCCAGGGCTGTACTTTGAAATTAATATGTGAATTTTCCTATTTGTGCATATATTTCTGTTAATGCTTGTAAAGTTACACATTAATTTTTTTCCTTCATTTTTTTGTTTGTTTATTTCATCACAAAAGCATTTAACTAGTCAGTTAATTAAAATAAAATAATATTGTTATTACATTAAAGTGCCTCTTCTGCTCATGATTCACACACAATACATGCTGTCGTCCTCTTTCTCCTTCAAAGTAGTGTTAATTAAACTTGCTTGTTTTCTTTCAAGCCGTTCTTTATTTCTGCTCATCACTTTGGTTGTTTTCTTAGTGTCTTTTGTGCTGCATTAACTTCCTGACCACTTGAAAAACTGGCGCACGGCAAGTAGTGGCCTACTGGGAATACACGACTTGTAAAGAATTAATTCTTTTGTCGCTTAGCGCTTGCATAAAGGAGAAGTTGAATAGCACTTTTTATGTAGTTTTTTTTTCTTTTCGTTGTTGTGTTGACATAATTGAAGTAAATTGTGAGCAGATGCTTCCGGGATTGTGAAGAGAGCGGTATAGTTTTATATACTGGTATATATCTTAAATTCGTTTATAAATGTCTACAGTACATAAAACTATATCTCTTTCTAGTAAAAATAAATTTAAGAAAATATGGTAACTCAATTTGCTTATGGTTCTTCAGATACTGACCTAGATCATAAAGTCAACCGGAAGTTCGAAATACATTATATTTGGTACATTGGCTTGAGAAAATAATGAACTGATATAATCCATTTTTAGCACCACGACACACTATTATCAAGAAAATTTAGGTATTTTTTGGTATGGAAAAGCAGTGACTACATAAATATAAACACACATTTATAAAATGGCTCAGACTGACTACACTGTTGTTGATCCTGAATACTAGAAGGAATATTCAAGCAATTACCGCAGCTTATGCTAACCTTAATACTCTTCTAAGTTGCTGACAAAACAGCGCGCAGTGGATACATACCTAAAACATATAAACCTAAATATCCTATTTTGTGACTGACCACAAGGCATTTAGTTAACCTAAGCTTAAGGCGTCAATGTTTGCTCTATTTTTTGCTATGAAGACATTAGTAAACGTCTTTTTATACATTTCCCGTTACATTATCTCTCGTTTTCTCTGACTTTTTGCACTCTCAAAGCATCTCAGACAATAAAAAAGAAGTTAACTTGAATGCATGCGTGTTATGGCGCGTCGATTGTGTTTCGTTTTTTACGAGCTCAAATCTATTTAGTTATTTATATGGCTGTTTTAGTGCTTAATACACGTGTGCCGCGCTTAATTGACAGCAATGCTTGTTTTTATTGTAGTTTTTTTATGTACAAAAGTGCAAGTAGATATGTGGCTTAAGGCAAGAGGAAGCATACATCCGAAAGTATGTAAAAAAGTCTTGGAAGTCCTTCGATTTTTTGGAAATTAGCAACACATTTTTGATAAATTTTAATTGTCACGTTCGAAAATTCTTGATAATTGAGTTATTTATTTTTAAAACTTCAATTTATTAATAAATTATATTTAATTAGTGGTCCTTAATAAGCAATCTTAATTCAGTAAGAGACATTTTTACTAAAAAATTTCTAATTAAATTGTGAGATCTTATATGTCATTGGATATCATATTTCGAGTTCCTTTGAACATTCTCAGATATATTTTTTAACTTCCTAATAATGACATTTCTATTTTTCATACTCTCTGCTGATAATATTGAGTATAAGTACAAAATGAAGTAGCCTTTTAAGCGCTTAATGCACATCATAAATCATATGAACAACTTGTTTTACACTAATAACAAAAATCACCAACTGCCACTTAATCACTTTCCAATTAGTTATTGCAGCAATTCATGCCACTTGACACTAACATGCTCAAAGTTTTAATTTGTGCAGCTGTCAGTTGTTGTAATTGATATTAATACCAGAGAGGCAGAGAGAGAAATATAGAAATGCGAAAAATAAATAAAAGTTTAAACGCGCATTTTTCAAAACAATAAAAGTCCGACTTGAAAAGCAGCACAGCATAATGGCCAATAATACAGTTATACGTTAAATAATAAATTAGTTAATGCGCATTTGAGATTTCAGTGAAAGCTATAAAAATATGTGTTTCACGAATTAGCTGTTTATTGTTGTTGCAAATATGCGCTTTTTAGTTGAGTTTCCCCTGCGAATGAGTTTGTGCGCCTGCAAGTAGACTACACTTATTATATCTACCGCCAAACTTTCCTTGCAGCTGCAGACAGCACAATTTTCGAGTCTGGTTATAAAGAGATTATTGCTTATTGTTGTTTGTAGGTTGAGTGTAGATATGAGTGCAGCCGGTGGCATCCGGTGAATTGCTGAGAGCACTGAAAAGTTATGATTATGAACTGGGAACTACTTTTTAACTGTTAAAATAGTTTCTTTTGTAGTAATATAAAAACAAAAACGGTCTAAGGTGGTGGCGATAAAATGTATTCAAATATCCAGTTTCACTTCGGATTCCTACTGAAAGAGGAAGACACTTTTATTGTAAAATTTGAATTACTATATAAAGTCAATGGAAGAAAATACTGCCTATACTATACTTAGAAAATGAGTTGCAATGCACAAAAAAAGATGGTTGAAATACATTTTTTGATTCTAAAAGTACCCATAACTCTTTACACGCGTCTCAAATAGTGCATAAATCAATAAATGCAACAAGTTGTTGAGCACTAAAAGTTTATTTATCACCATCTATTGCCATTTAGAAGCAACGAATAAATAACGAAACACAGGAGGAAGCGAATATAGCATAAATATGTATGTACCAATAAAAATAAAAAGAAATCGGTTCACAACCACGCCTACTTCCCATATAACTCAATTTTGAAATCCATCTGATTCGTTCACTTAATAATATATACATTATGTACCCATGAACCCATGGCGGAATAAAACTTTATAGAAGTGCTGTATTAGAGCTGCGGCATCACTTGTGGAAAAATTGTCGAAATCGGACTATAACTTTTCAAGGCCCCGGATATCGAACATATATGATGATTTTAGTAATTCTATTGTACTTTATGTCGAATATAGGGGTTGAATCGTATTTTTTTAAATAAAATTTCATCAATAAATTGCGAGAGTGTAAAATGTTCGCATCCGAACTTAGGCCTTTCCTTACTTGTTATATTTTTATTTTTAAAATATAAGCAGCAAATATTTAGGAATTTTGAACTAATAAAATTTGAACCTTGGCTCTCTTTGAGACTTTGTTTTTATGAAATATATATTTTATTTATTTTTTATTTATACTTTAAAATATATCTATATCTATATATATAAATATAAATGTATATATATTTTTTGTTTTGTACATTTAAATAATCGCTCGTCCAAGTTTTCGCCTATTATTTCATGCCATAAATTATGCATTAATTATGCAAACTACAAATAACCATTTAATATGCGTCTAACCATAATAAAAATGTTTATTAATTGGCCTAAACCGAAAACAAATACTATACGCGTTTTTAGGGGCTTAGTATAACATATTTTTCTTTTTTATTATTTGTTTTTGCTCTTGTTGTGGCGGCTAACAAAGTACGCCAGTTTCAATATTTTGTTTTTGAGATTTTTTTTATTGAGTTTGAGTGGGATTGTGTTAAGAAATACCTATAACTATGTCATTTAATAATATAATTTTTATATGTAAAGAAGGAATGAGTGAAGTATTATTTGGTTGGCGTGTATACAAGCTGTCAATAGAAATGGTTCTGTGCTGTAAATATTATTTTTTCTGCTTAGAAATTTCAGAGCTTAGTTGTAATACCTTTTTATTGGATTATAATATCATTAACTCTTCATCAAATTGTCTACAACTTCAACTTTCGTATTCAATCTATGTAACTCTTCCACATAAAAATAGTAAAAATCTTAAGGTTACGTATACGCACCGCCTCAATATACTTGATCAGAACTAAAGGAAGTTCGCGCTTTATTAACTTGGTAAAATTCTAATCGTATTGATTGAAAATAATATATAAAGAGCATTTATCTAAATTTAATAAACATTTTAACGTGAACATATTTATATGAAAATAATTTTACTCACAATAAATCAACACAAATCGGGCAGGATTGAATTTGACTGAAATGAAAAAAAATTATATTAAAATAAACTTTATTTATATTACATGTGTAAACAAGTCGATAATAATTTAGTTTAAACAAAATAAATAAAATTTTATTTGACTGCACACGTTGTTCAACTGTCAGTTTTCATCAACATGTGAACAGCTGACAATGAAAATAACGCCTGAAAGGCAGAATAATGAGTAGACAATTGAATATCAAAATAATATATTATTAATAGAAACTGAAATATGTAATATAATAATAATATAGAAAATTCTAAAGTCATATACAAATCAACTGGCATGACGTCTAAGGTGTAAATATTATTTATAATAACTGACATGGAAAACTGTCAAAAATTGGAAATTTTGTTTGATAAAATAATATGAAATTGCTTTAAATCAATAAAATTTAAAATTTATAGTTTTTGTCTTTCATATATTTTGATAATATGTTTATGAAATATGAATTATTTTCTTTAAAAATATATTTGGTCTTTGTTGGTCTGGCAATAGTAACAATTGCTACCGACTTGGACGTAAAAAAAATATATATTTTTTTGGAAATTGGAATTCTTATGCTTGGTAACAGCTTTCATTCACTAATTCTCTTGGCACTTCAGTGATTTTAAAGCATTTCAAATTTAAATGCAAATTTTTTTTAACATTTTATAAATAAATCTCCTTGTCCTATATTTGTTGAGACTATACTAGTCGGTCGCTATCTTTACTTGTCAGTCAAAAACACGCACTTGCAGACTTACTTAACGTAAAAATTTTAAAAATTGCAAAGCAAAACAACAAAAAATTAATTTGTAAAGAGAAATTAAGTAATGAGCGCTTTCAGCGACCTGTTGTCTGAGATACAAAAATAAATATATATATTAAATATGTACTATATATGTATATACTCATATAACTAAAAACAGATAGTTCTCGACATTTTTCTGTCACATTTTGCCATTTCACAAAAAAAAAATTATTGTGATTTTTTAATTTTTTTGCTGCGCTAATTTGCCTTGACGTCTGCTGCGATAACAACATGCGAATAACAAGTCGCGAAAATGTGTTGTCACAAAAAGCTATAAGCTAACAAAAAAACATAAAATAAAATAATATAAAATAAGCGAAAAAATTATGAATAACAAAAAACGGACATTAAATGCCGAAAAAATATGAACGAAATATATTTAATGAAAAATCCACAGAAAAATTGTATGATTGAATAACAAAAGCACCGAAATTTCATTGATTACTCACAGCGAAAATATTTCAAATGTGCTTGGGAATTTTTTTTTTACAATATTTGTGAAAAATTAAAATAAAAAATTAAAAAAAATATGGGAAAAAATGGCGTTAAAAAAGTACGCCCACATATTTCGAATAAGTGGCAGCATTAGTGCATATATCTCAATCAAGGCAAATGAGCATGGTTTATTGAAAATTGCTCATAAATGTGTGTGCGCGTGGAAATCCCAAGTCATAATCATTTATCATTTCATATAAGTATTTATGTGAATATCTACATATATACATACATGTGTTTTATTTTTTCTAAAATTTCTGTTTTTGATATAATTTCGATTTTTGTTAGCATAAAAAATTCAAAATAATTAATTAAACAAAAATTAATGTCACTTCCCCTTTAAGAACTTGCTACACTCAAAACTTCACCCTTTATCTGAATAAAATCTTCTCTTGAGATACATTTTTTGTAGTCTAACCATTTTTTCTATACTTTTTTTCTTATACTTTTTCTGCTACTTTACATATTTTTGTACCACTGCGCTCCGGCGCATTTCTTTTCCTTTTAAATTCATTCTTTCCTTCATTTTTATTTGCCATAAAAATATGTAAACAAATGTTGCCCCTCGCTGAGCACTCAGTAAATAAAATGCTTGAGAGCTTTAGCGCATTTTCGGGCATCGTTGAGTGGGTAAATGGTGCTGTATTTTAATATTCATAAGTAAGTCGAACACTTCAGTCGCATATTTGCATGCCTTTTACTACACAATTGAGAGTTTATTATGTTGACATATGCAGCAACTGATTTTTTGGTGCTTTATTAGCTGTAGCTGGCGACTGGAGGCGGAAGAAATGTGTGTGCCATTAAAAGTTGTTTTAGTAGATATCTTAAAATTTCAGCATTTGCTCGTATTAAATAAATAGTTATGTATTATATATTTTAATAATTTTTAATATGTGGTAACCCTGTCTATCATATAGCCGTATCTACCTTTTGTTATATCTAAACTAACATTTTTTAATCCTCTTCGGTTAAACTCCACATAATCTCCAATTTTTACAATAATAAAAATATTTCTATTATAATTATGGTGGCAACCCTATCGATAATTTCTTTCATTTAAAATTTTATTTTACTTAAAATCTTTCCTCATTCTTTATGCTGTATTAAACTAAGTACAGTAAATTAAGGGGGGTAAGGTTTGTTTCGTCGCTGGAAAATCGATTCAAAGTTTTGTACACTCAGCGCCGGTAGCTGGAGGTACCGTTATTCAACCTGCTGTAACTTCGTTAGTTTTTCTCCGAATGACCTAAAACTTTAACACAATATTCTTGAGATGTTGATGGTTCAGAAAAAAAATTAAAAAAAAAAAATTAAAAAAATGAAAAAAGTTGTCAAACGTGCCTTAACAATTGAACTAGTTCCTTAACAATACTATTCGAGCAACTTTTATGCTACATTTAACCATTTACTTATGGAAACACACAAATAAATGCATGTGATAGAAGATAATTTGCTAATTTGGGTGCATTATGAATGTGGAAGACTTTATCAAGTATATTAACAAAAGGGGGACTAACGATAGAACAACAACAAGAAACAGAGAGAGAAAAACAAAAAAAAACATAAAAAGTTTGTGAACTTTCTCCAAGTAAAAGTGAAAGGAAAATTGAATGGCAATTAGGGTGAAAGGCAGCAAGTAAATGACTCTATATGTGTAGTCTAAATGTTGCACTGATATGACTTTAATTTAGTCACTAACAAGAATATTAGTAGCAATTTTTGAAGTGCCCATTAGCGCATGACATAGCAGAGCACAGCCAGACATAGCAGGCATACGCAGAAAGCAAGTGGCGGGAGTCAAAAGGTGTGCCAACGCAGCGCAGTGTGTAAATAACAGAAGTTGAAGGAATTGTGACAAAAGTTACACAAGAATTACACAAACAAAGCCAAAGTGGAAGGGTGATTTCAAAAGAAAACTGAGTTTATGAAGTAAGACAAGTTTCGTCCGCCAAACGGTAGACAAATCCCGCTGAAGGCCAGTACCTGGAAAACTAGAATATCATGAAAAAGGGTGCACAAAGTGACAGTGAAAGAGAAATTAAAATGTACGAAATTTTTCGCTAACAATGATGAGCTTATTTTAAGCTGGCTGCCGTTAACTAGTAACTAAGAAGTAGGAATTATGCGGTAGCAGGGAGCTCACTGTGTCTGTCAACATGGCTCTTAGCGTTTCAACGGAATTTGTTGTTTATATTTGGTTGATTAAATATGCGAAGAGCTTATGAGATAAATCGAAGAAAGTAGACCGCAAATAAACTTTGGAGAGGGAGGTATTTGCGTAGGCAATATTATTAATTTGATGAGGTGTTAATATTGCGCTATTTTTAGTTGCCGCCAGGTGGATTATAGAAAACTTTAATTCAAGAAGACATTTTTGGAAAAATATGACGAAGGAATATTCTTAGCTTCTTAAGAAAATTACTAGCTTTGGATGCAATATATGTACCTCTCCGATACTAGTACTTAATCGCCGAGAAAACCTCTCAGAATTAACTTGGGGAGGCATCCTGTCTTGCTCATTTTTGCTCATTTTGAGAATTCTCAACGAATCCTTAATATATTGGTGATTATTATATATTTGTGATTCTCGCTTGATTGACTTATCGCATAATATTTTCAAAATAAAATCCACTGTATTATTAGTTAGAAACTCCTCTTAAGATTCATATACTTACATATCTTTTTTAATTTACTCAGTTTAATTTTTTCTGATAGGTGGCAACTCTGTTAATATTTTTATAAATTTAAAATTTTTTAAATGACCTTCAGTTCTCTCTATTACTATTCTTATTATCTTTTGAAAGTTGTTTGTGTGTGTTGTTTTCTTTTTCGATATGTGGCAACTCTATTTCATAATTTATCTTAAATGCATGCTTTATTGAATATTTTCTGTTTAATTTTTATACTCTCGCAACCTGTTGCACAGAGTATTATAGTTTTGTTCACATAACGGTTGTTTGTATCTTCTTCTTCTTCTTAACTGGCGTAGAAACCGCTTACGCGGTTATAGCCGAGTCCACAACAGTGCGCCACGCATCTCTCCTTTTGGCGGTTTGGCGCCAATTGGTAATACCAAGTGAAGACAGGTCCTTCTCCACCTGGTCCTTCCACCGGAGTGGAGGTCTCCCTCTTCCTCGGCTTCCACCAGCGGGTACTGCATCGAAAACTTTCAGAGCTGGGGCACTTTCATCCATTCGAACAACATGACCCAGCCAGCGTAGCCGCTGTTTTTTTATTCGCTGGACTATGTCTATGTCGTCGAACAACACATACAGCTCATCATTCCATCTTCTGCGGTATTCGCCGTTGCCAATGTTTAAGGGACCGTAAATCTTCCGCAAAACCTTTCTCTCGAAAACTCCTAGTGCCGTCTCATCGGATGTTGACACCGTCCACGCTTCTGCACCATAAAGTAGGACGGGAATGATGAGGGACTTGTAGAGTTTAGTTTTTGTTCGTCGAGAGAGGACTTTACTTTTCAATTGCCTACTCAGTCCATAGTAGCACCTGTTGGCAAGAGTGATTCTGCGTTGGATTTCAAGGCTGACATTATTATCGGTGTTAATGTTGGTTCCTAGGTATACGAAATTATCTACAACTTCAAAGTTATGACTGTCAACAGTGACGTGGGAGCCAAGACGCGAATGCGCTGACTGTTTGTTTGATGACAGGAGATATTTCGTCTTGTCCTCGTTCACCACCAGACCCATTCGCTTCGCTTCCTTATCCAGGCGGGAAAAAGCAGAACTAACGGCGCGGGTGTTGTTTCCGATGATATCAATATCATCGGCGAACGCCAGGAGCTGTACACTCTTGTAGAAGATTGTACCATCTCTATTTAGCTCTGCAGCTCTTATAATTTTCTCCAGCATCAAGTTAAAGAAGTCGCACGATAGCGAGTCACCTTGTCTGAAACCTCGTTTGGTATCGAACGGCTCGGAGAGGTCCTTCCCGATCCTGACGGAGCTTTTGGTGTTGCTCAACGTCAACTTACACAGCCGTATTAGTTTTGCGGGGATACCAAATTCAGACATCGCGGCATAAAGGCAGCTCCTTTTCGTGCTGTCGAAAGCAGCTTTAAAGTCGACAAATAGATGGTGTGTGTCGATCCTTTTTTCACGGGTCTTCTCCAAGATTTGGCGCATGGTGAATATCTGGTCAGTTGTTGATTTTCCAGGTCTAAAGCCACACTGATAAGGTCCAATCAGTTTGTTGACGGTGGGCTTTAGTCTTTCACACAGTACGCTCGATAGAACCTTATAAGCGATGTTAAGGAGGCTTATCCCACGATAGTTGGCGCAGATTGTGGGGTCTCCCTTTTTGTGGATTGGGCAGAGTACACTGAGATTCCAATCGTCGGGCATGCTTTCTTCCGACCATATTTCGCAAAGAAGCTGATGCATGCACCTTATCAGCTCTTCGCCGCCGTATTTGAATAGCTCGGCCGGCAATCCATCGGCCCCCGCCGCCTTGTTGTTCTTCAAGCGGGTAATTGCTATTCTAATTTCTTCACGGTCGGGCAATGGAACATCTGTTCCATCGTCGTCGATTGGGGAATCGGGTTCGCCATCTCCTGGTGTTGTACTTTCACTGCCATTCAGCAGGCTGGAGAAGTGTTCCCTCCACAAACACAGTATACTCTGGTCATCAACCACTAGATCACCGCTGGGGGTCCTACAGGAGTGTGCTCCGGTCTTGAAACCTTCAGTTAGTCGCCGGATCTTTTCGTAAAATTTTCGAGCATTACCCCTGTCGGCCAGCTTGTCAAGCTCTTCATACTCACGCATTTCTGCCTCTTTCTTTCTTTTTCTGCAAATGCGTCTCGCTTCCCTCTTCAGCTCTCGGTATCTTTCCCATCCCGCTCGTGTTGCGGTCGATCGCAACATTGCGATGTAGGCAGTCTGTTTTCTCTCCACTGCGAGACGACAATCCTCATCATACCAGCTGTTTTTTTGGCTTTTCCGAAAGCCAATGGTTTCGGTTGCAGCTGTACGTAAGGAGTTTGATATGCCGTCCCACAGCTCCCTTATACCGAGATGCTGATGAGTGCTCTCAGAGAGCAGGAGTGCAAGTCGAGTAGAAAATCGTTCGGCTGTCGGTTGTGATTGCAACTTCTCGATGTCGAACCTTCCTTGTGTTTGTTGACGTGTGCGCTTTTCTACACAGAGGCGGGTGCGTATCTTAGCTGCTACAAGATAGTGGTCCGAGTCGATGTTGGGACCACGAAGCGTACGCACATCAAAAACACTGGAGACATGTCGTCCATCTATCACAACATGATCGATCTGGTTGCGAGTGATTCGATCCGGGGACAGCCAAGTAGCTTGATGGATTTTCTTATGCTGGAATCTAGTGCTACAGATGACCATATTTCGGGCCCCGGCGAAGTCGATGAGCCTCAGACCGTTTGGTGATGTTTCGTCATGGAGGCTGAATTTTCCGACTGTTGTGCCAAAGACACCTTCTTTACCCACCCTAGCGTTGAAATCGCCAAGCACGATTTTGACATCGTGGCGGGGGCAGCGCTCATAGGTACGTTCTAGGCGCTCATAGAAGGTATCTTTGGTCACATCGTCCTTCTCTTCCGTCGGGGCGTGGGCGCAAATCAGCGATATGTTGAAGAACCTCGCTTTGATGCGGATTGTGGCTAGACGTTCATCCACCGGAGTGAATGCCAGGACTCGACGACGGAGTCTCTCTCCCACCACGAATCCCACACCGAATTTGCGCTCCTTTATATGGCCGCTGTAGTAGATGTCACAAGGACCCACCTTCTTCCGTCCTTGTCCCGTCCATCGCATTTCTTGGATTGCGGTGATGTCAGCCTTTACTCTTACGAGGACATCAACCAGCTGGGCAGAGGCACCTTCCCAATTAAGGGTCCGGACATTCCAGGTGCATGCCCTTAAATCATAGTCCTTTATACGTTTGCCGTGGTCGTCATCAAAAGGGGGGTTTCTCATCCGGGGCCTGTGTTTCTTATTCACTGGTTATTCGTTTTTATGTGGTGGGTCCCAAGCCCTACGCACAACCGCATAAGCGGGATTCGCCTTCTCACTTTAGCTCGCTTCCAGACGGATGTCTGTTGGCTACCCAGAGGATACTTGGTCTAAGACCGGAAGTTGTGAGCTGCTTGAGCCACATGTAAAAGAATCGTTCCTGGCCACTCCCAACTGAATGGCAGTCAGAAACTTTCCTCACTTACGTGAACTTCTACATATGACTCCATCCTTGTTGTTGTTTGTATCACCAAGAAATATAAGAGTTATATATGGGGTTATATATATATAAATGATCAGGATGATGAGTGGATTTGAAATCCGGATGTCTGTCCGTCCGTCTGTCCGGCTGTCCGAGCAAGCGATAACTTGAGTAAAAATTAAGATATCTTAATGAAACTTGGAACACATGTTCCTTGGCACCCTGAGGAGGTTGCTTTCGAAAATAGGCAAAATCGGTCCACTGCCACGCCCACAAAATGGCGGAAACCGAAAACCTATACAGTGTCATAACTAAGCCATAAATAAAGCTATGGAAATAAAATTTGGTATGAAGGATCGCACTATGAAGGGGCATATTTGGATGTAATTTTTTTGGGGAAGTGAGCGTGGTCCCGCCCCCAAATAGGTTTTTTGTATATAACTCGCAACCAATAAAGCCATATAAACCAAACTTTCTGCAGTCGTTTATTTTAGCAATTTCCTTATACAGTCCAAAAATGAAAGAAATCGGATAATAATCACGCACACCTCCCATACATAGGTTAGGTTGAAAATGACTAAAAGTGCGTTAATTCACTAACGAAAAACGTCAAAAACACCAAATTTTACATAAGAAATGGCAGAAGGAAGCTGCACTGAGATGGCGTGGCGTCACCCACTTCTGGGTCAAAAACCATATCTCAAGAACTATTCGATGATTTCAATGAAATTCGGTATATAACACTTTCTTGACACCCTGATGACACGGGTGGAATATGGGCGAAATCGGTTCACAACTACGCCTACTTCCCATATAACTCAATTTTGAATTTCATCTTATTACTTCACTTTATATTCTTATTCCTACATTAGGAACCAATAAAGCTAGCGGAATAAAACTTTACACAAATACTGTATTTGAGCTGTGACATCACTTGTGGAAAAATTGTCAAAATCGAACCATGACTTTTCAAGGCCCCTGATATCGAACATGAAGAACTCAGTGCCCCATGGTAACTTTTCACCGAATATATAGGTGAATCTTATATATATATATTTATATATTTTTATGTAATTCATTCCCTCTGAATTTTTTTCTTATAACAGTTTCTCTCTGTACCTGAAATGGTAAAAATCGGGTCATAACTTCCATCAGATCCCATATACCTAATTATAAGTAATATTAAATTAAGTGAGCGTATAGTCTTCGATGCATTGTATCTTGGTGGTGAAAACGAGTGAAATCGGTTTAGGAATTACCTCAGTCCCCATATATTATTTATGATGGTTTTCGTTATTCTATTGAACTTTATGCCGAATATATGGGTCGAATTGTGTTGTCTTTATAAAATTACATCATTAAATTGCGAGAGTATAAAATGTTCGGTTGCAGCCGAATTTAGCCCTTCCTTACTTGTTATATTGGTTTTTGAGTTTTTCGTTTTGTTAGAAAATTGTCATTTCAGTCCACAAGAATATCTAAACGCTTGAGGATGCTCCAAAGAAACTGTAGTATATCTCTACAGGGGGTGTCAACAAACACTTTTTAAACTCCAAATGTACAATTTATAAAAGTGAAAAATATTCGGTGACTTAACTTTCGTGAATAGACACTTCATCATTGAAAGTGGCACTAAAATTGTGAGGGTTGCCATATTAAAAAAAATATATATATTTTTTTGTTTTAATTTTTTTTCACATTTCTATCAATTTTCGAGTCATTACACATGAAAGTTTGTTTAATTCTTTCCTTTGTTCCAAAAACATCAAGTGGAAATGCTGAAAAGGTTGAAGCATTCAATCGGTTTTACTTTCTATGAACAAAAATGACAGGAAATTACAAAAGTTTCGGCTATTCAAGTGCATAAAATGTAAATGCTAACTCTTGGCTTTTATCTACATACATACATACACAAACAGATACTTATAAATATGCATACATTATGTTGGTTTAAATAATCTGACTGATGTAGCAAATGTGACTTCATAACTACTGGGCTGTTAAATGTTGTTGCAACGATGGAACAATGCCTAACAAGCCTAAGTCTAGTATAAAATATGCATATGTAATACTGTAAATTTACATTTATACAAATAACAATACTTGTTGTTCTTGCCGCACAAAAGTTAGTCTGCGTGCCACTTCGCATGCATCAACGTGCCACATTCTCATCATCGCTGTGTGCAACATAAACTTACACCGGAGAGAAAAGCCTCAGTCTCAGCTGGTGTTGGTAAAGTGAATTACGCCACACAATGGCGAGCGTATGAAAATAATGCCGGAACACAATGGAAACACTACGCTTTCTTTTCTGAGTGGAAAAATTTTTGAAAAAAAAAAATCGAAAAAATTCTGCAACAACTTTTGGAAACATTTGCGTGCCTGTGCATACGCTGTGGCACGTACGCTTACACCTAAACATATTCACCACCATAGAAGTGCCGTTATATGAAGTGACTTTGCTGCGTTCGCATGTCGTGCCATCGCATTTGTTTAGGTGCCAAAAAGGGCACAAGGCATGCATGTCTTTTCGGAAAAACATGACATGAAAACTCGCTACAAGCAATAATAAACACTAACAACAACAACAACAAATAATGTGAAGAAGCAACAAACAACAACAACAGCGACAGCAATATACACTTGCAAACTGCAGTCCTTGCCATTGACAATGTCTGTGCGTATGCGCTGCATGCATACTCGTATGTCAGTAAGCGCCAGACTGACGCTGTCATTCGACGACAACAAAAGCAAAGCAGTGCGTGCGTTGGCCAAATATGGCTTTGTTTTGGAAACTGCTTGTAGCTTTTACTGTTGTTGTATACACTGCTGATTTGCATAGTCACTCGTCCGTGCTCTCTCTCTCTCTCTCTCTCTCTGACTGACATAGAAGCATTTTAATCATAATTCAATTAAAATTTTCGAACCAGTCCATTGCAGCGTAGCGTAGCGTTGGCGCATGCGTAACGGTATGCAATTTGCATGGCAGTGTTTTTGTTGTTGCATACATTTGACTTTGCTTCTAATCTAGTTTGCAAGTCTAATTTGCACTTATCACAAGGTAGCTGCGTTGACTTTTGAAATTTTGCATTAATTGAACGTTTTTCGGCAACATTTAACGGTTAATTAATTCAATTTATGCATTTTATATTAGTTGCATGTTGCATGTAGTGTCGCATGTGAAGGCTGCTCTTTGATGTGTAAAATAATTTGCAATGAAGTTTGTTGTAGGTTTACAGGGTGTATATGAGGAAAGTTTTTGGTATTAATGTTGTTATAAATTGAAATATTTGGAATTTTTAAATTTTGGTTTTTTTTTAGTAAATTCATGGTGGAGAGTATATGAGAGTTTTATTTTATTTGTTTTTTATTTTTTTTTTTTAATTTTATTTTATTTTATTTTATTTTATTTTAATTATATTATTATATTTTATTTTAATTATTTTATTTTAATTATTTTATTTTTTATTTTATTTTATTTTATTTTATTTTATTTTATTTTTTTATTTTATTTTAATTATTTTATTTTATTTTATTTTATTTTTTATTTTATTTTACTTTATTTTATTTTATTTTATTTTATTTTATTTAAATTAATTTTAATAATTTTATTTTATTTTCTATTTTATTTTATTTTTTTATTTTATTTTATTTTATTTTAATTATTTTATTTTATTTTTTATTTTATTTTATTTTTTTATTTTATTTTAATTATTTTATTTTTATTTTATTTTATTTAATTTTAATTATTTAATTTTATTTTTTATTTTATTTTATTTCATTTTATTTTAATTATTTTATTTTTTATTTTATTTTATTTTAGTTTATTTTATTTTTTTATTTTATTTTATTTTATTTTATTGTATTTTATTTTATTTTATTTTATTTTATTTTAATTATTTTATTTTATTTTTTATTTTATTTTAATTATTTTATTTTTATTTTATTTTATTTTATTTAATTTTAATTATTTTATTTTATTTTTTATTTTATTTTATTTCATTTTATTTTAATTATTTTATTTTTTATTTTATTTTATTTTAATTATTTTATTTTTTATTTTATTTTATTTTATTTTATTTTATTTTTTTATTTTATTTTATTTTATTTTATTGTATTTTATTTTATTTAATTTAAATTAATTTTAATAATTTTATTTTATTTTCTATTTTATTTTATTTTTTTATTTTATTTTATTTTATTTTATTTTATTTTATTTTATTTGATTTTAATTATTTTATTTTATTTTTTATTTTATTTTATTTCATTTTATTTTAATTATTTTATTTTTTATTTTATTTTATTTTAATTATTTTATTTTTTATTTTATTTTATTTTATTTTACTTTATTTTTTTATTTTATTTTATTTTATTGTATTTTATTTTATTTTATTTTATTTAATTTTAATTATTTCATTTTATTTTTTATTTTATTTTATTTTTTTATTTTATTTTAATTATTTTATTTTTATTTTATTTTATTTTATTTTATTTTATTTTATTTTAATTATTTTATTTTATTTTTTATTTTATTTTAATTTATTTTATTTTATTTTATTTTGTTTTATTTAAATTAATTTTTTTTTAAATTTTTTTATCATAAGTTTATAAAATGCATAGAATAAATCTATAATAATAATTCTTCCCATTATAGCTCTGAAGTCCCTTAATATATAACATTGGCATTTCATTTGACAAATATTCTGCTTTTATTGCCGACAATGACCACCAATATAATAAATTGCATTTGCTATGCAATAAACTGCTGTTCCTTTCTAAGCTATTATATTAAAGTAGTGAGTAAACGCTTTGTGTTGCATGTACTACATATTATATATACGGTATTTCTCCATGCGAATAGAGCTTCAGTTTGAGTTTTTTCTCACATTGCTCCATCTCAACCATTTTATTTTGGCCATTTATCTTGCAACTGGTCATTGACATTTTGTTGCACATTCTTAGGCGTCCGGCGGCAAGTGTGTACTGGCACACAATTCTTCGCATTGCAGCAGAGCAGTTTATTGTGGAATTTTCCAGATCTTACTTACAGTTATTTTTCACCAAATATTTGCCAAAAAGAGTGGAAATGCGAGTGTCCTTGATGCAGTGTTTGAGTGAAAAGTCCTTCTTATATGAAATATTTTTAGACATCTTGGATGTAACTAAGGCTTTCATGAAGGAGTGTGAAGGGAATTTATGTTTAAAATTAAAAATATTTGTTTGTACTTCGGTACATATTTTTGGTATTAGAGCCCGCCTGCTTGCACCTAATAAAAAATACCAAATTAATATAGTCTACTTTTAAGCGCGGTGCAGAATATGCTTTCCAATATAGCAATAATTATGCAATGCAATATTTTCAAAAATTTCTCAATAAATCTGACACTTCCAATCGTAACGGATGTAAATTTTTCGGGTCTCACATGCTCCATCATAGCTCGCATAAAAATTCACCTGCGATAGCCTCACATTCTCATCAGTGTGATGCTACAACAACAACACTTTCACCTTCCTCTCAAAAAATTTTCCACAAACACACGTAGCTAGTTTTCATGTGTTTATAAATAAATCGATGCCTCATAAAAATGGCCTACTTTACCGCTGTGCCTTGCCACGTCGCAGTTTCTACTGCGTGCAAGTTGCAACTATGAATCATAAGCAGTAACGGCATGGTGTTGCATGTGGGGTGTGTAGGCGTAGTTTCATCCATTTATCACAGAAATTCTTGAAAGCCTAGGCATTCCACTTTGCTGCATAGATAACTATGAGTTGTGTTATGAGTAATAATGCGATTGCACACACTACAACAACAACAACAACGTTGAGAAATATGCATTCCACGAAATTTGTTGTTTGGCGCTTTGGCTGCCGTGTTAGAGGCCAAGTTAGCATATTTGAGAAGAAGAGCCAAAATATGTTTGTGAGTAAAATAAAATGTGTAATGCATTCCAAGTGATTTATGATTAATTTTTTTTTACGAATGGAAACTTTTTGTTGGCAAAGCAAATTTTATTTTATATTTTTTATAAAATATTTCTAAACGTTTTTGGAAAAATATAATATATTTTTTATTTCTATAAATAATCTGACTGCAAATATATGAAAATCAGGAAATATTTAAAAAAATATAAAAAATATTATACAAATTTACAGTTGTGGACAATGAAATGGAGACAATGGCTTCATATGCCAATTTTGAATTGGGGAGATTTGGACTTCTCTAGATGTTAAATATTAATTTCTATATGTTATTTCATCGTTGAGTTTCTGCTACTTATTCGAAGATTTTTTACAAATCGGGACTCCTCACTGAAACCAAGATACTATGAGGAAGAACAGGGGTAATAACTAGAAGTATCGCGCAACGAAGCGTCTCAAATCTGCTTAAAACTGAAAAAGATATAGGAAGCGAGTTAGAAACCAATATCTTCTCACATTCTTTACGAAACATTTTTCAGATATTGAAAGCAGTGTTTTTCAGGTTGTTTCCTCTACTTGCAATACCGTCTGAATCCAAGATCCCTCTTTACTTATAGTAATATTTTTTTAAGAAACCTTAAAAAATCGTGACTCTTGACTGAAACCACAATGCTATGCAGAACAATAGAGGTAATAACTAGAAGGATCGTGTCTCGAAGAGTCTCAAATCTGTTTAAAACCGAATAAGATATAGGAAGCGAGTTAGTTCAGTCGAAGGGATTGAAAATAGTACTCTGGCTGTATCAAGACCTTTTCACGAGTATCTCTTTAACAGGCGTCGGTCATCTAGAAACCAGTTCTGATCCTTTCGAGGCCTCAAAAAGGACTAAACTACATGAATTTTGAAACTTAGACGATTGAAGAACTATTATATATAATACATATTCTGAAGAATACAAAATTACTCTTTCCGGTTCAAAAAATGTGCACTATGAGCACCGAAAAGTCGGATAATGGTTATAAATTTGTACCTGTGGCGAACCGTTAGGCAAGAAAGATCGTAAATTATTTTTCTTCTTCTTTCAATTTAAAGAGTTTGAGACCTAGAAATATAGGGCCTCATGCATAAAACGTGAGCTTGAGCTCGGACTCGATTTTTTGAGTAAAAGGTGCTTGTCGTATGCATAATAAAATTTGATGTGTTTGCTTTTTCTCGCTGCTTCGGTTTGATCTCATCTTGCTCAGTTTGTTATTTTTAATGCTTGGTAATTTACCCTTTTCTAGTAAATATTTATTTTGTTTTAGTTTTTCTATTAATAATTTAGAAATGTCGTAAGTTTCTATTTTATTATTATTTTTTGATCCTAATTCTACTCCACTTTCACTTGACGACACGTTCGCACTTCTATAACAATTAGATGTTTGATCTCCTTTTGCTCAAGTAATTGCAATTTGTTTGAACTCAATTTTATGCATACGAAATTGAGCAAAAGCTGTTGCTGTTTGATCGAACTCGACTTACGAGCAATTGCTCACATGCCTCAACTCAGCGCTTTTACTCGTTTTTATGCATGAGGCCCATAAACTCGGCTAAGTACCTAAAATATGGGACCAGCTCTTGTCATATGTTTCGAGAAACATTTTTCGAATACTGAAAGTGAAATTTTCAATAAGATACTGTTTCTTGCAATACCGCCGGAGCCTATCTCCACCTTACTCACAGTAAATATATTTCCAACAAAAATTTAAAGTCCATTCCACAACATTGGCATTCGAGCAATGTCTCCCTTTGTTTAATTGCTCGTAGCGATAGTGGTGAAGCAGTCAAGTGGAAATTGAGCAAAAATAATATTTTCGGAAATTAGTAAATTCTTTACTTGCCACTTAGAGAGCAGTTGTAAAGACGAGAGGAAAAAAAAACAATCACTGTTGAAAGCCACAAGTTAAAACAATGAAGCGGGAGCGTCGTTAAGGCAATGCGACATGCAACACTTGAATGCCTCACAATTCTTCTTCTATTCGACACAAACAGAACTACAGCAGCCGCACGAGAAGTCACTGAACGCTGAACAAAGGGAAGGCGAAATGAAAGTGAAGTGGCCGCATGCCATGAAGATAAAAGCGAGAATATTGCAATTAACGTGCTTAATGAATTGGAATGTCAGCGCGTATGTGTGTGTGTGCAAATGGAAGGCAAACACACGCATGTAAAATAGATTTGTGAGGCCACAAACCGTTTGTGTTGTCAACATGCATGTATTTGTTGCTACTGTAAACGCTGTTGAATATGTTATTGTTGCTTTTACTAGTTTTTGTTGCCACACACACATTTATTGTTTTTCATTTGTTATTATTATAACGACTCTTCGAGTCTGCTGAAGCCACTAAAAGCCGTTGACTAACAACATAATTATCTACGCACACGAATGCCATTGAGTTATTTTATATATATTTTAGTTTATAGAACTCGAATGACACTGTTTAATTGTGCTCGCTCTAGCTTGTTTATACTCACATGTGTGTGCCAGACGCTTGCGGTTCAACCACATTTATGTTTTCAGCGTCGACTTGTGGCTCTGGCACAATGAACTTTTCGTTGGATGAAATGAAAATGCGTAAAAAAACGTAAAATGAAACTTTTATAATAGTGTACATGCTTGTAGTTGATAGCATTTGCGGTTGTACGCTGCGTATACGTAATGTGTGCTTGGTATGGCATTTGTTTTGTGTAGTCTGCTTTTGAGCGCAGCGTGCGTATGTGAAAACCAATTGTTGCATGTGCTTGACTTGCTGAGTTCAATTTGCTCAACTCGCATTTAGTATTTGTAGCGACGGTTGGAAGGCGTATGCAAACTTGCTTGATTTTAACCAATTGTATGCCAATGCCAATTTGAAACTATTTTGAATTGAAATTCGGTATTTAGTATTTGGTGAATGCTGTTGGAAAGCATTGTGGAATATTTTGAGATAATAAAGCCATAGTATCAGTGCTTACAATTCAATAGATCTCTTACAGGTATGTACTCACATGTACACAGGGTATTTCTATGGAAGCTAGTATACATATAGGCTCCAACCAAACAAGTTTTTAATGGTAGTTTTTGAAATATAAAATCTATTTATTCCAATTTAAAATTAACTCCTTATGTTGGCCATTGAATTAAGAAAATATTTTTAAATACAGTGAATTCGTAATATGCTTTTATGTGAAGAAAACTTCAAGAATAGAATTGCCTAGAATTGCATTTGATTTAAAGTATTATTAATTAATATTCTGGAGATTTTAAAATGGATGTTATAAAGAATCAAAAATAGTTCATAAATATTGGTTATTCTGTTGATTACTATTGGTAGATATTATTATACGTACATATAATATATGTATTTTTTATTTATTTTTGTTATAAATAATTTTTTATAATATATATATTTTTTTTATATATATATATATTTTTTTTGTTATTTTTGTTATAAATATTTTTTTGTTGTTTTGTTTATAAATAATTTATATATTTTTTAAACATTTTTTGCATTTTAATTTGCTATACCAAACATATAATAATAATATATATATATAATATAATTTTCTTTTTAGAATGAGATCGCATTGCCACTCATGAATAAAAACCGTTTCAACTTTTTTAAAGTGTTTCGACCATAATTTTATGAGATTTAGAACATTCGTTGACTTCATAAAAAATAGATTGCAACAAAAATTGTTTTCAGGTTTTCAAAAGTGACCAAAATTAACTTTTGGTGTTTTCGAAATCGAAATTAAAAAAAACGTCCATTAAAAGTTTTTAATCTTAGATTGTGATTTTAAGGGAAAATATAAAACTCTGATAGATATATTTGATGTATTGGTGAATAAAATTTCGATGGGCATAGTTTCTTCGTTTTTAATTTTTTTTTGCAATTCAAAAATTTATTTGTAAATCCGTGAATATTTTTCAAAAACGTAGGAAGGCAAAGATTGCTGTACTTAGAATATATTAAAACGTTTTCTTGCCAAAAAATTTAAGAAAAGAAAAAGAAACCTTTCTGATGTGAAATTTATAAAATAACAAGTAAGGAAAGGCTAAGTTCGGGTGCAACCAAACATCTTATACTCTCGCAATTTATTGATATATTTTTATTAAGATAACACACAATTTGACCCAATATACCTGAGAGATTTACCGAAATTTTCGGTGAAAAATTACCATGGGGAACTAAATTCTTCATATTCGATATTCCGGGCTTTGAAAAATTATAGTCCGATTTCGATTTCCACAAGTGATGCCACAGATCATATACAGTATTTGTGTCAAGTTTTATTTCTCTATCTTCATTGGTTCCTTATGTATATATTGTAAATTGAAGGAATAAGATGGAATTCAAAATTGAGTTACATGGGAAGTTGTCGTGGTTGTGAACCGATTTCATCCATTTTCCACACGTGTCATCAGGGTGTCAAGAAAATATTATATACCGAATTTCATTCGAATCGGTCGAGGAATTCCTGAGATATGACCCATAAGTGGGCGATGCCATGCCTATTTTCCATTTTGTAAAAAAATCTGAGTGCAGCTTCCTTCGGCAATTTCTTCTGTAAAATTTAGTATTTTTGACATTTTTCGTTAGTGAGATAACCCACTTTTAGTAATTTTCAACCTAAGCTTTGTATGGGAGGTGGGCGTGGTTATTATCCGATTCCAACTAATTTCATGGTGTGTGGTGTGGTACGTAGGAAAACCGACTGCAGAACTGCAGAAAGTTTGGTTTATATAGCTTTATTGGTTTGCGAGATACATACAAATAACCGATTTGGGGGCGGGGCCACGCCCACTTCCCCAAAAAAATTACATCCAAATATGCCCCTTCCTAGTGCGATCCTTTATTCTAAATTTTACTTTTATAACTTTATTTATGGCTTAGTTATGACACTTTATAGGTTTTCGGTTTTCGCCATTTTGTGGGCGTGCCAGTGGTCCATTTTCGAAAGCAACCTTCTCACGCTCCCAAGGAACATCAGTTCCAAGTTTCGTTAAGATATCTCAATTTTTACTCAAGTTATTCGTTGCACGGACGAACGGACGGACAGACAGACATTCGGATCTTGACTCGTCTCGTCACCCTGATTATTTTGATATATATAACCCTATATCTAACTCGTTTAGTTTTATGACTTACAAACAACCGTTATGTGAACAAAACTATAATACTCTCTTACCAACTTTTGTTGCGAGAGTATAAAAAAAAATAAAAGAAGAGAATTGCATAGATTGGACCAATTTCTTCGAACTCGAGGAGAATTGTTGGGTCTGAATTAGATACTGATAAACTTTGAACGGTTGCGAAGAAGCCAGTAAGCAAACTTGTTTTGCTTAAAAGAATAATAACAAACCATTTCTGTCAATATTGAAGGCAAATCTGAGCATCGTTTTTAGTAAATATAATACTTTTTAGTCCAAAGTTCGAGCTTTTTCATAAATATTTCGAAATGTAAAAGTCATGCTGAGTTTTTGAAATATAAGAGAGGAGCTATAGTAAATGTTATACGTGAAATTTTGATCTGTACTAGTTAGAGGGAAATTGCTAAAATTTGGCTTTTGAAGAGGTTAACACTTTATTGTGTATTTTAAAGATAACCTGGAGCTAGTGTGGGTTTCTTTGCATAATTTTTATTACAAAACGATACACTACAGCTGTTTTATATTGTATACGAACTGACATTTTATTATAATTTCGAAGTTTGTTTAGTGGTTTTGAAACTAGACATAAAGATAACTTATTGAATCATTTAGTTTTTTTTCAAATTCGAAAACATCTGTTTATATTTTTGAAAATTTTTTTCTTTGAAACTAAATGCTCTTTTTTGTACTTGATAAAAACAAATTGAAAAATCCATTTTTTTATATCAGAACTTAAAATTTCAAATGACAATTTTTTTATAATTTTCCTCCAACAATTTAACAAAACGCTCTTCATCAGCAGCGATTTATTTTCATTTAGCAATGGTGCTTAATAATTTTTTTTGTGTTCAACAGCATGCTATTAGCGGACTATTATTCATGCTGCACACTGTCGATTGCAATTTTTTTTATATAGAATCTCTACTAAAAAATAATCAATTTCAATTTCATGGCTGGCGCATTTTTTTTTTTTTTGTTTAATGCTTTGGCAAACACTTACTTTTCGGCTCACGTACACGCACGTACGGCTGCTTGCGATTTTACGCGCAAAATGGAAAAAAAATTAAAAGATAACAACAACAAATGTGTATTTGTCGTGCTCTACGCTAGTTTTGAAGCATTTGCTGCACTAACGGTAATTTTTTATTTTTTGAATTTTTCTGTTTCTTCTAATTCACTGCACATAAACCACAATCGGTGCGACCGGCAAATGCGCTTTTCCTTGCGACCAAACTCACGTACGTCGAATATAAACCGTTAACGGCGCAAACAAACCGTTCCGTTGAGTGCCGTGCAATTTCCGCTTTCCGGTTACAATGTTTTCAATAATCGTTTTTGCGTGTTCGTGCGTGTTGTTTTTGTATATTTTCTTTAATTTTTTTTTGCGTGAACGCCTTGCGTAAATTTGTGAAATTAACGCTTTCGAAAATAGACAGCGATGCTCTAAATATTTTGTTGTTGCTGTATTTTTTTTGAATTTTTTCTACGCTTTGACTCGCTCAATATTCACATATTAATTTTAGAATACGCGCACACACACACTCATATGTATAAATATATATAGATATGGACTCACTGGTCTCAACACAACGGCTAAATGCCTTTTCACCAACAAAAACAAATTTAAAATATATTTTTATATTTGCCGTTAGCTTCGTTCGTCGTCGTCTACACGCGTTGTGTGTCGGCTATCAACTGAATTTTCCGAAATGAATGTGCCGTTAGTAGAAAGCAGCTACTTGTGGTCTGTTCCTGCTGCTTTTGGCCGTCGCGACGCTGTCGCAGTCGCTGCCGCAGTTCGCTTCGTTTGTGGCGTAGCAGCGACCCATAGCCGGCATTTCGTCTGTGTGTGCATTTTGGCTCGTGCTTGTTTATTTAAATACTTCGGAATTTGTGCACTCGACTGCAAGGCGAGTGATGGCATCAAAAATTAAATCCCACAAATGCATTCCCATTGGAGGTACTTATGCTTCCTGCGTGGCCAGTCGAGTGTACATTTCGTGGTTGCATTCACTTCATTTTCTCCTCTTTCTCACTTTCTCTCTCTCACTCTTCTCATTCTTCATATTTATAATGCACGTTTTTTTTCCTGCAATATTTCAGTTTTTATCTTTTGCTTTTGTTTTTTGTTTTCCTTTTGCACTGCACCTTGTAAGCGTCTTGCTGCGGCAGCGACGTTGGCAGCACGCTCACGAGGCCAATGCCCGCACAATACGCGCTTCTCGTAAGCATAGCGCACTCATCGCGTCGTCAGCAACTTTCTTGTACGAAGTGTCACTGTATTTGCCGACTCTCAGCGTGAAAGCTTTCCGAAGAGAATGGTCTCTCGTGCGTTGAAGGAATTGGGCCCAGGTGTTCCGAAGGATTTACTTGAGAGACGAACTCGATACATGAAATAATAGATAATAAAAGATAACACGATATAAGGAGATAGACTTCAAAATTCAGAAAAAAATATGCAAGAAAAAATATATAATTAATTCAGATAGGTTCGAGTAGATAAGGTCGGAATAGATTAAGGGGTTATATACAGTTAGAATTTTCAAAAAATCAATTTTTTTTATTTCATTTTCTTAATGTACATATATTTAAGAATACACACGGAAAATTTCATATCGTTCCGGTGAATATTTTCAAAGTTACAAGCAAATGAAAAATTTGAAAAGGCGTTTCAGAGTGCTTGGAAGTACAAGGTCCAAACTTTAAACGCGTTTTTCTCAAAATGGTGTTTTCAAAGTCGGTGACCACCATTACTCGAAAACGGCTAGACCGATTAGTCTCAAATTTTAACACGACCTTCTTATAAAAAATATTTATTTAGGTAATTAATCGAAGATTTTTTCCCTCCGATAAATATATTTTTTTTATAAACAATTTAAAGCCGAAATTTCGGTGAAGAATCGATTTTTTTTTTTGAGAAACCGCCATTTTGTCGAAAAATTTTATTTTGCTTCTTCCTTCGATTATTTACTAGATTTAACATTATTTTAACGAAATCTGTTTGGTCTTTTAATTTCAAATGATCCAGTTCCGAAATATAGTGGTCACCGCAAAACGTCTCTTTTGAGAGGAGCTCCTGGAGATCAGCTGTAGCTCTTTTTCAAATAAATATTTTTACTAGTACTAAGTCTTAAAATACAGTTAAAAGATACCATAATATGTGTATAAATTTTTGGATCAATAAATTAAAAAGTTTTCTCAGAAAAAATTCTGGAAAATTCACTTTTTTTCGGCCGTCTAACTGTATATAACCCCTTAAATATTATTGCTAGAACTGTACAGAATATAATATAGTTTTGATTGGTATAGATAATTAGATTTTAGTTTAGAATCCGATTAGTTGACAGAGTAATGAATATAAGAGAAATAGAGATGTTACAGTGGACCCAATTAGAATAGCATAGAGGCTGTTTAAAGATAGTTGCAAATTTAGACGCTACCTTCAAATAACATCTATCTTCAATAACATAACAGGGTTCTAAGCTATAAAAAGCATAGGTAGAATAGAATATAGGATTTTTCGGATATTTTTCAGAGGTTTAAACGTATAAATAATTAAAGGTTGCCACCTTTTTGAAATTTAAATTTAAAGAAGCACTCTTACTTGAGTTGAGATTATAATTTCTATACGATTTAAGAAAGCTTACTGTCGAATATATTGTTGAAGAGAGTTGCCAGATGATTAAAAAAATATTCAAAATAATTGTATGTATTTGTACTGTGCATGGTTGCCACCTTTTTTACGTTTAAATTTTTTATTCATTTTTTTATGGAAACAAATTTATGAAAAAAAATTAAAAGGCAAGATTAATAATCATTAAAGGTGTTTAAGGGTTGCCATTTTTTTCTATATAATAATTGAAATTAATTTACTTTCTAAATTTGTGTACTTTCTAGTCTTTTACAACTTTTACAAATTATTTTTTTTATTTTACTATGCTAGTCCTACATTTGCTCTGAACCGTCCATGTACCTTTAATATTGTACACTCTCTATTGTGCTCTCCAATATTTACCTTTTACACAACTTTTTACTCTCCGAATTCCAATACAACTCTGTAAGCTAACCGAAATCAGGTCATACTAACGGTAGTAAATAAAATAACTGCTCTACGTAGTAAGTTAGAAGTTGGCGCGCTCTCAGCGGCACGCACTCACTCTCCACACTTTTCGAAGTGACGTCACAAAAAAGCTCCCTTGAATTGCTGAAGGGCTTGTAAAGTATATGTATGTATTTATACATAGATTGTACCAATAAAACTACACATTAACATATTTATAAGAGCATGTATTTTTATAGACGCATAACTGTATATTTTTGTATATATTTCAAATACAGTATCACATGTTTCAGCGCTTGAACGACTCTGCAGAGTATGTGTGTGGCAGCTGTTGAAGGTTCTTTTGTGTTTGCGCAATTTTTGCTTTTGTTCTTCTTTCTTGTTATTGCATTTGTTGGCGCTGATTTGAAAATTTCCCGCTGCTCGATTGTGTAACCTTTTAATGTTGCTATATATACATATGTACATATATGTATATCGTAAAATAATGACGTCATTACTTGGCTTTTATCGCCGGCTTTATTTCAAGTGCCAGCGTTCTTTTGTACTCACACACACATACATACATAGTAACTTATCTATGTATGTCTGTAAACACATTTATGTCCTAGCCCTTGTCATTTTGTTGTCGCTCGTTCGTTGGCATGCTTGCATTGCCTTGGCGTTTGCCTACGGCATCGACTCAGTGACGTTTTTGCACTTGAAGGCGTGTTGCCAGTTTTGTACTTGCAACTGTTTATCGCTGTCATTATGTAAAGTTATGTGAATATTACCTTGTATCTAAACCCTTATTTCAGCGATTTTGTTGTTGGATTTTTATGGCGTTTTCTTCAATTTAAGTTCGTGCAAATCTTTAATCTTTAAGGACAAGGCACTCAAGCCTGGAGATACTTAAAAATGAAATGAGCTAGATATTGCTTAAGATAAGAAAATAAATACATTTATAGACCAATACTACTTTTAATAACTTTGCGGGCGTGTTTTAACTGGTAATATATATTTATACCCTGAAGAGGGTATATTAAGTTTGTCACGAAGTTTGTAACACCCAGAAGAAAGCGTCGGAGGCCCTATAAAGTATATATATAAATGATCAGTATGTTGAACTGAGTCGATTTAGCCATGTCCGTCTGTCTGTATATATACGAACTAGTCCTTCAGTTTTTAAGATATCGCTTTGAAATTTTGCAGCTGTTATTTTCTCTTCAAGAAGCTGCTCATTTGTCGAAACTGCCGATATCGGCCTACTATATCATATAGCTGCCATACAAACTGAACGATCGGAATCAAGGGCTTGTATGGAAAACTTCCGCATTTTACTACAAATCTTCACGAAATTTGGTGTGAGTTATTGTTCATAGAAATAATTTAATCTCCGAAGAAATTGTTCAGATCGGTTCACTATAGCATATAGCTGCCATACAAACTGAACGAAGAAATGCACCTGTGAAGAGTATATTAGCTTCGGTACAGCCGAAGTTAACGTTTTTTCTTGTTTCAATTTCAAACGGAGAAAAGGAGAGGTTGTGAGATCGCTTCTTTTAATATAATAATATTAAATTAGCAAATAACTCTCTTCCGCTTTTTTGCTCTTTATTCAATGCTTTACAAAAAGTGTTACAGTGTTCGGATTTAATAATATATATATATATATGTTTCCATCTAGACGGCAACTTCATAATACCCGCCTCGTAGAATCCCCCTCTCCTCGGACAACCACTTTTCACAAGCTTCTCTTTTGAGTTCAACTTTACACCACCAAAGGCGTTCCCCATGGACAGGAACAGGTGGTAATCCCTTGGCGCTATGTCCGGGCTATATGGTGGATGAATAAAATCTCCCATCCAATCTTCCGTAGCTTCTGACGAGTCATCAACGAAGTGTGTGGTCTGACGTTGTCTTGGTGGAACACTCGATCGCCTGCTTCAAGCGGTCAAGTTGTTCGCAGTAGATGGTAGAATTAAGCGTCTGGCCATTTGGGAGCAGCTCATAGTGGAAGATTCCCTTCCAATTCCACCAAACACAGAGTAAAACCTTCCTGGCCGTCAATCCCGGCTTGATCACTGTTTGGGACGATTCACCATCCGCTTCAAAAATGGGTCGAGTTCGTTTCGTTGCAGCAGCATATCGCAGGCGTTGATTTTGTTCAGAAGGTTTATTTGCTTCATATCATGCGGCACCCAGATATCAAGCTTTTTTGTGTATCCAGCCTTCTGCAGCTGGTTTTAAATTTTTTGGCATCTATATTCACATTGTAAAAAAATACTCGATTACTATATCTGTGTACTCGATTATTCTATCTGTATTTAACTATAATAGTATATTATATTTATACCAGTGTTGTATTCGATTCACCACTTCTTATTGAGTAAATAGTTTGAACGAACATCTTCCCATTGTTCTTGTGAACTAGTCGTACAATTTGTCGAAAATCTTTCCGATTTAAATTTAGATTCTTGTCGCACACTGACCTACATTTTCATAAAAAACTATCTATTTAATATGGTAAACTAATAAATTGCGAAATTTATGTATTGGAATACATGAAATAAAAATAATTTAGGAACTTTACTTACTAATAGCTTTACAGTACTAGGAGCTCCTTTCTAGCATGTTTGGAATTTTTTTAATCAAATTAAGTATGCATATCTAGGTATTTGTATTTATATTTATACCTCACATTTTCATGTGTCTGCTTTTGCTCAATTCAGAATTGCTCACATGTTTCTTTTGCTTGACCTCACGTAACGCGACGAGCAGCTAGCTGTTAGCGTATTTCGAAAACATTTCGAAATTTTCATAATTCGGAAAACGTGTATAGTTTTGTTGTTGCGCTATTTGTTAAATAGTCGATTTTTTCGACAAAGATTTTAAAGATACATTTATACATATATATTTAGGTATATAATATACATTTGTATGTGTACTTGTATATTTAAATATATATATACATTGCTTTAATTTCTTTGTTTATTTCAAAATCTTTTATATCTCTAATACCGTCTATGCTTATAATACTGTGCGCTGCGTAAATGGGTGTGACTGCTGACGGCATCGTTGGATTGCTAATAAAAATAGCAACAGGCAACGTGTTCGTTTAAGCGTTCGAATGCTAATATATTTTGGCTGATTTTCAAGTTTTTTGTCTGTAGCTAATTTGATGTGCATTTTTTTATATTATTTCTTTTTAGTTTTTTTTTATTTTGAATTTAAATTTTTTTATTAATCTAACATATATTTTCATATAATACTTATTTTATTTATTTTTCTTTACTTTTTTTTATTTATTATTATTTTTTAATATTTTTATATTATAAAAAAAATCATTTTAATTTTTATATTTTTTATTTTATTTTATTTTTTTTTTCATTTAATTTTCATTTAATATATTATTGTTATTTTTTTCTACAATTTTATTGTAATATTTTTATATTGTTTATTTTAATATTTTTTATTTTTAATTTTTTTTTATCTATATACAGTTTTTAGTTAATTTTTTATTAATGTTTCTTTTTTCAAAAGCTTATTCGATTTGAATATTTTTATACTCTCGCAACAAAAGTTGCTAAAGAGAGTATTATAGTTTTGTTCGCATAACGGTTGTTTGTAACACCCAAAACTAAACGAGTTAGATATAGGGTTATATATACCAAAGTGATCAGGGTGACGAGTAGATTTGAAATCCGGATGTCTGTCCGTCCGTCCGTCTGTCCGTCTGTGCAAACTGTAACTTGAGTAAAAATTAAGATATCTTGACGAAACTTGGCACAAATATTCCTTGGCACCATAAGAAGATCAAGTTGTCTGTCCGTCCGTCCGTCTGTCCGTCTGTCCGTCTGTCCGTCTGTGCAAGCTGTAACTTGAGTAAAAATTAAGATATCTTGGCCAAACTTGGCACAAATATTCCTTGGCACCATAAGAAGATCAAGTTCGAAAATGGGCAGAATCGGACCATTGCCACGCCCACAAAATGGCGAAAACCAAAAACACATAAAGTGTCATAACTAAGCCAGAAATGAAGATATAAAAGTAAAATTTGGAATAAAGGATCGCACTATAAGGGGGTAATTTGGATGTAATTTTTTTGGGGAAGTGGGCGTGGCCCCGCCCACAAATCGGTATTTAACTCGCAAACTAATAAAGCTATATAAATCAAACTTTCTGCAGTCGGTTCTCTTACATACCCCACCACACACCATGAAAGGTTAGGTTGAAAATGACTAAAAGTGGGTTAACTAACAAACGAAAAACGTCAGAAACACCAAATTTTACATAAGAAATGGCAGAGGGGAGCTGTACTCAGATTATTACTTATGGGTCAAAAACCATATCTCAGGAACTACTCGACCGATTCGAATGAAATTCCGTATATAATATTTTCTTGACACCCTGATAACACGGACAAAAAATGGAAATCGGTTCACAACCACTACTACTTTCCTTATAACTCAATTTTGAAATCCATCTTATTCCTTCACTTTATAATGTAAACATAAGGAACCAATGAAGATAACGGAATAAAACTTTACAAAATTAGTGCATATCATCTCTGGCTTCACTTGTGAAAAAATTGTCAAAAACAGACCATAACAGACCAAATATCGAACATGTTGAACTCAGCGCCTAAGGATAAATTTTAACCGAAAATATGGGTAAATCTCTCAGATATCTCAATTTAATTCAGAGGAAATTGTTTTTTTCTAATAGTGTGTCTCTGTTCCAAAAATTATTAAAATCGGGTCATAACATTTCCATATACATCATTGTAGGTTTTTCAAAAGTATCTTTTCCTAGCTCCCATATAACTAATTATAGGTTTTTCAAAAATACGGGGAGCTTTATTCCGCATATATGTATGCATTGGTTAATATGTGAGATATAAAATTTGTGTGTTATCTTAATAAAATTGCTTCAATAAATTGCGAGAGTATAAAATATTCGGTTGCACCCGAACTTAGCCTTTCCTTACTTGTCTTAAATATTTTTATTTTTTATTTTTTTACCACTTTTTTTCTAATATTTTTATATTATTTCTTTTAAGTATTTTAATTTTTAATTTTTTTTATAATAATTTATTATAAATTTTCATTTTATACTTATTTTATATTATTTTTAAAACTTTTTTCTTTCATTTTAATACTTTATTTTATTATTATTTTTCATTTATTTCTTATTTAATATTATTTTCTTTAATTTTTTTAATATTTTTATATTATTTTATATTTTTTTACCTTTTAATATAATTTTTTAAAATGTTTGCAAATTTGTTTAAAATTTTTTTGATATTTTTATGTTATGTATTTTTTTTTAATCTTTTTATTATTTTTATTTAATTCCTCTTTAATATTTTTTCTTAAAATTTTATATAATTTATTTTTGAATATTTTTATATTATTTATTTTATTATTTTACTTACTTAATATTTTTTTATTTTTTTACAATTTTTTTCAAATATTTTTATATTGTTTTTTTTTTTTTTTTAATTTTTATTTAATATGCTTTCAATTACATATTTATTGTACTGTAATACCACAATTATGCACTTAATTAACCCTTGCTTGACGTTCATGACATATTAACAAATTCATATTTTATTTACACGATTATTTGTGGTTAACATGCGATTGTGGTAAATGTCACAATCAGGCGTTTAACTTCTATTAAAAAGGATTTATCGTTGTCTCACAACAATATTCATATATACAACGTGACTTACAATACTTTTCTCTGCACTCCTTATAGTTAACGGGTCAACATGTGTCTAACAGCTCAACGGCTTATGGAGAGTGCTGGCACCAAAACAAAAAAAAAAAAATTACAATAAAATAAAATAAAGCAATAACAACAAAAAATTGCCGAAAAGCGTGTTACACCCGCGTTAACATTTTACTGGCTACCAAAAAAAAAACAACAACAAAAGGTAACCACAAAAAGCAAAGGCAAAGGGGTTAACAGCCGCTTTATGTATGTAGCTGTACTGTAGCAGAAATACCGTACGTTCACATTGCGCACATAAATTATTATTTTTTCACCCAACATTTTGGCGCTTGAACCGCTGTGAACCAAAACAAGCTGCGCATGAATGGGCCAAGCGATAAACACACACTTACATAAAGGCCTCTAGGTGTAGGTGTGTGCGTGAAAATTAATGAATTGCTGCAATAACAACAACATATCTATATATCTGTAAGCATATGCATTTTGTTTGTCTAATTTTTCGCATTGTTTACATATTATTATTTATTATTCTTTTCATTCTCGCTGCGCAAACATCAGTCATTGACTGCCTGTCGTCCAAAATGTCCCGTGTCAGCATACAACAAGTTGATATAATAGGTCTTTATATGCCATCACACACACATCCTTATATATATGTGAACAACATAAATTTGAAAAAAAGTGCGAACAACAACAAAAAAGTTGCCACATTTTCACCTTTCTCTATCTCTCCTCACTTCCACCCACATATCAACTCGCTCTTTTCCTGTAATATTTTTCCGTGCTTTTCCAACCCTTCTTGCCTGCCTTTCGCCAAATTTATTGTTATTATTATTATTACCACATTTTGTTGTTGTTGCCTTTTGCAATACATTGAAGCAAAACAAAACCCGTTACGTTGTGCTACTTGATTAACTTGGCCTAAATTTAGCCGCCATAATGATTCATTGTTGTCACGTAGGGGCGCACGTTTTTGAGAATATACGGGGAAAATATTCGGCGAAAGGCAAAAAGTATATTCTTACAAGACGCTGTATATGTATTTACATACATACAGAAACAGTTTTCAATACACCAAATGTTGCAAGTGCGTAAAAAGGGTGGTTTCTCGCCACAGTCTTTGTCTGCGCGCCTTATTATTATGAATAATTCATTTAAAAATAACTGACCCATTTTCGGCTATGACTATGTGGGCCGCATGTGACCGCTTAGCTATGTAAATATGTTTTCAATAAGTCTTAGAAATGTGTGAAATACATTGCGATACACAAATATGTAGACACATTCCAATGACTAGCAGTGATTGATGAACTTTTAAGTGTTCGATGAAATGGTATTCACAATTACTTTCGTTAACTAGCTCCAAGGAACACTGAAACTCGCTTAAAGTGTCATTCTAACAAATCAAACAAGAAAATAGAGAAAGTGTTAATTGATCGAGAAAAATGTGTAGTTTTTCATTACAAAATTAAATAAAACAGATAAAGAAGGGCTAAGTTCGGGTGAAACCGAACATTTTATATTCTCGCAATTTATTTATTTAAATTTATTAATATAACACAACATTGTCCATTGAAAGTGTGAAAACCCTACCTAATAGGTATATAGGAGCTAGGAGAAGTTATGACTCGATTTCACTAATTTTTGGAAGAAAAATATTCCCTTTGAACTTTTTCAAAGTACTTATAGAGACTTTCCCATATTTTTGGTAAACAATTTGTTAGAAGCACTGAGGTCCTCATGTTCGATATATGTGGCCTTGAAATCTTATTATCCGATTTCGACGATTTTTAGAAAGGGGCTGCCACACTATAAATACAGTATTTGTGCAAAGTTCGGTTCCGATATCTTCACTAGCGCTTAACTTATATATTGTAAAGTAAACGATTCATATCGACTTCAAAGTCCTGGTATATGTAAAGTAGACTTGTTTGTGAACCGATTTGGCCTATTTTCACAACTTATCATTTGGATGCAAGGAAAATATCACAAACAAATTTCATTGAAATTGGTCGAGTAGTTTCGGAGATATGGTTTTTGAACCATAAGTGGGCGGAGCCACTCCCACTTAAAATTTTGTACACCAATTTGGGTGGGGCCCTTCTGTACCATCTTTATAATGAAATTTAAGGTTTCTGGTGTTTTCACTTACTGAATTAAAGCATGGTTAGTAGTTTTCAACAGTTGTAAGGGAGCTGGCGTGGTTATAATCCGATTTCCTCCATTTTTGTACTGTATAAGGTAGTACCGAAAAGAAATGACTCTAGTTTCGTTGTTCTAGCTTTAGTAGTTAAATATATATATATAAAAAATTTAGTAGGGGCGGGGTCACGCCTACTTCCTCCAAAAAATTGCATCCAAATACGCCTCTTCATAATGCGATCCTTTGTACCAAATTTTACTTTTAAAGCTTTATTTATGGCACTTTATGTGTTTTCGGTTATCGCCATATTGTGGCCATGGCAGTGGTCCGATTTCGTCCATCTTCTATGGTGCCAAGAAACACGTCTACCAAGTTTCATCAAGATATCTCAATTTTTACTCAAGTTACAGCGTGCACAAACGGACAGACAGACAGACATCCGGAGTTGAACTGCACTCATCACCCTGATCACTTTTGTATATATAACTCCATATTTAACTCGTTTAGTTTTGGGTGTTACGTACAACCGTTGTGTGAACAAAACTATTATACTCTCTTAGCAACTTTGTTGCGATAGTATCAAAATGTCAGGTCACTTAGTTCAATTGGAATTTATCTCAAAGGATTAATTTTTGCTTTCAAAATATTTCAAATTAAGTTAATTCGTTGATATTCTATTCATTCAATTCTCATTCAATAAGTGATACATTCAACCAAATAGTTGAAGTATTGTTGCTTTATTTGCAATTGAAACATTTTAAATTTAAGTTGAGCTGCTACTCTTCACTTCCGGAACAATAAACTAAGTATATTTGTAAAGCACCAACTCACCTTTTCTCAGTCTTTTAACTTCAAAAGCTGCGACATAAAAGACACTTCCTGGTTTCCTGATATAATCATACAAATTTACATATTTATTGCTCGCTACATATTCACTAATTTAAATACCAGTTTGTCTATAGTATATATTTGTTGTTGTGCGCTATAAATCGATAAAGAAAATGTTGAAATTGTCAAGGGGACTTTCGACGGAAATAGCAAAAATATACTGCACGCTGGGGAAGAAAGTGAAATGTTGGTTCTACAAAGTTGGACAGGTGAAAGTTTGCATAAACAAAGAGACCCTTTCGCTCTTAAGTTTTGTTGTGTGTAAACTTTGGAGGCAAAGAAAAACTCAAGATGGGTTGATACAATTTTCTTAATTATTAAAATTGTATGCAATGGAATTAAAGCGAAAGTGAACTTTTGTTTATTTTCCAATTCAAGTGGTAAATTTGTGTAAATATTCGAATTTTTCGATGCTTTAACTTCAAGTAAATGAAGATTGTATTTAGATATTGGTGACTGGAACCATAAATTGGTATAAATAACGGAAAACAGTTTTTCTTAGGTACTGAAGTTGCAAGCTCCGATGCTAATCTTCAAATTTAAGCACAAAATTGATCTGATTTTCACTAATCTTCTAATAGATAAGCAAAAATGTTTGCTTGATCAGCTTTTTTATTTAATCTTCTAATAGAGCCTAAATTTAGTATGTCCATATATTACTCAATTGAATTTAGATAAGCAAAAATATTTTCGTTATTTAACTAAATTAATTTGTGGCACGTTCGCATAGCTTACACAATGGAAATTCAATTAAAACCATTCCTTGTCATACTCATCGACTCAACTGTCAACTTAGGCGCACCTTAATCCTGCATAAATTATGCGAATAAGTAGATAAGTTTTCAGACAGTTGCTGCGCCGAATTTTCGAATTTATGTAAAATAAGTATGCAAATAAAGATAATATTGTAAAATGAATTGAATTAAGAACAATAAAGAAAGCAAGCTAGAAGAAGGTAGCGGCCAAAGGCTATGAGCATAGTGAAATGATGGCAAGCGAAGTGAAACAATTTTCCATATTTCTATTTTTTTTTAAATATCCATATACATTTCTATTCTATTCTACTCCCTTATGTTTTTGAGAATTGTTCATATTCTGAAAAAATATCAACTTACTCAAGAAGTATAAACTACTCACTAAAAATATTTACTAATTATTTTTATTGTTGAGAAATCACTCAAAGTCTTTTCAGTACCTCACATTAATTATTTGAAGTTTAATTATATCCTTCACTTGTTTCGATCTCCACCCTCATTATGCTACATCTTATCTGTCTACAGCCTAAGGAAATTCAGCAGCGATGCCTAATGGTAGTTGATAGCTAGATAATAACGTCGCTGAAGAAGATTCTACAAGCTGTATTTTATTCAGTATATAAATCTATGTGTTGTTGCTTTCGTGATAGAATTCTGCACAAAGATTCTCCAAACTCCTCCTACTCTCATACACATTTTTTCAGACAGGTGTCGTTTCATAATATCACAGACACATTCCATTCATTTTCATTTACTTTGCTGCTTCTTTCGCTTCTCAGAAGCATTCCCGTTTGTTCTATGTGATTTTCATTTACCTGGGGTGGTATAACTGTCACCTACAGAGGCAACGAAAAGGCGGATACAAACCAACTGACAACAGCATGTTCCTGGTGAGAAATTTTAGCGCGATGTGTGAGGATATTTGAAGCCAAAAATTCTATGATTTTTTTTCTTTGGAATAAGTCAATCTCTTTCCCTCAAATTTGCTCAAACTATCCAATACGCGATTTTTTTGTCTAGTCTATATTTGAAATAAATATATATATATTCGATATAAATCTTGTGGAGCGATCTTCAAAGCTTAAAAGTGTTAGAAAACCTCTTTGACACATATGAAAAAGCTCAGAACCTCCTGTTGCTCCTGTTCTGTCAGGTATCTTATAAGAGATATATAGAGAATAGAGAATAAAATTTATATTCAGTTTAGTTGGCAAGTTTTTCCTACTGTAATTAATGAGCAAGGTCACACCTGCATAGTCTCACACAGATACCTTTATACACCTTTATCTACCGTTAACATAATTCAGTTAGCATCTGCTTGTCATACAAAGTACCCATACTCTAAGCTTTCGCTTCTCCAGTTCTCAGTTGCCATTTCTTCTACTTTCGCCACATTTAGGCTCTCTCACAATTTGATTTAATTCTTAGATTAGCTGTTGCTGTTGTTGCTAGTACGCTTTTGTTTATTAGACTAGGTGTCGTTCTATTATTACGTCTGCAATGAAGTTATGTCAAATTATTCCACCTCAAGGTGCGTGTTAATTGTTGGTTTTGCTTCACGGCAACTGCTTCTACAAATTCTCTTTTTATTATTTTAATTGTTATATTAATTTTGTCAACAGGGTGTAACTAATTTAAGAAAATATTTTTAAAATTCATAATGAACTTCGGCGCCTATTTTCCTCCAAATAGAAAATTTCTAATAAATTAAACTAAACGTGGGTAAAAAATATTGCCAAAATTGTTTAGTCTCAATTTTATTTGAACTCTCCAATTTGATTAGATGAGATCTATATATTTTTTATTTATTTATTTATTCCATCCGTTATTCATTTTTTTCGAAGATATTCCACAAAAGACCTCTCTATTTTATGCCCAAGTGAGATGCTTTTAAAAACTTTTAGACTGTTTTCGATTCGCCATACGAATTATCGAGTAGCGAATCGAACAAATTATATCAGTTATTGAAATACACTTTTGTGGAGAAATGTGTAAAACTTTTGACAAGAGAGTAGAATAGCAAAGCTTACAGTTAGCGAGTGGAGAAAATGTCGAATCGCAGATGGATTATATTAAAATATATTATTTTATTATGGTCCCTTAAACATTGGCAACGGCGAATACCGCAGAAGATGGAATGATGAGCTGTATGTGTTGTTCGACGACATAGACATAGTCCAGCGAATAAAAAGACTGCGGTTACGCTGGGTGGGTCATGTTGTTCGAATGGACGAAAGTGCTCCAGCTCTGAAAGTTTTCGAAGCAGTATCCGCTGGTGGAAGCCGAGGAAGTCCTCCACTCCGATGGAAGGACCAGGTGGAGAAGGACCTGGCTTCACTAGGTATAACCAATTGGCGCCAAACTGATAATGGAGAGATGCGTGGACTCGGCTATAACCGCGTAAGCGCTTTCTACGCCAGTCAAGAAGAAGAATAAAATTCAAAGGTTATTTCTGAATACCAGAATTATATTTTCTATTAATAAATTTTTCATATTTGAAAATTAAACTGTTCCAGAATTATTGATTTACGTTCATATCACCCACTCTGATGGGGACAATTAATTTTTTTTTCCATCATGAGACTTCTTTTCTTTATATTACTATGCTTTATAGAGATTAATGCTTGATTATTCTAATTAATCTAATTAATGAGAGAGAAGGAGTAGCCGTTTCTTCTCAGAAAAGACTGTAGAACAACTTTATGGAAATTAACCTTTGAGTGAACCAAGACAGTTTTAAACACTACTATTTTATATCAGTAACAAAAAGTCGAATTTCCATTCTCTAAAACAATTCATTGCATTATTTGAACCCTTTACCAATACAGTGGGTCACCAGAGGGTTAACATGTTTCAGTAAGATATAATTTACAAAATATTTTAATTTTTATTGATTTTCTTCACAATTTATAACTGAAATTTAACTTCTAAATTCATTAAAAAGTTAGATTTTTTTCACCAAAAACGTCAAGAAAAAAATTTTTAAAGAGCATAAAATTTTCGCCATAAAATCAAAGATAATAAATATCTAAAAGGCGCGAAAGTAAGTAAAGCTAAGATAACAGCCGTCTCTAGGTGAATATTCGTGATTTTTATGCGTCCACACAAACATACAAAGTAGCTAAGTGACTGACTACAATTTAGGCTAAAAACACGTAACAACAACAACAAGAGGCAGAAAAAGTTAAACTTTAAAGCCTTTAATGCCAGACAGCCGTAAAGGATAGCAGAGAAATTCACGAAACTTGTTTATGAGTTCATAATTTCGCGACGAAGGCTGTCGCAGTACGGCACAGTAAGGCATAAGGAAGTATGGCTGCGCAGCGCAAGCAAGTGCGCGTGTTAAAGTAGTCATAAAATGGAATGTGCAGAAGTTCTTCAGCGAAAAGTTTTATCACTGACACCCAGTTTTTATGAGCTTTCGCGTTGCTTTTGTTGTTGTCAGCTATGTTTAGTGTATATATGTGCATACATAGTAGTTGAAGGAAAGCACCAGGCACAGCTGTAAATGTAAGTAAATTAAATCAACAGGTTTTTACGACTGACGCAGCTTTCGCGCGCTTTTTCGTTTTGCTTTTGCCTTACGTCGGCGCATACTTACATATAGATTCATATATATGTATATACATCATAGTAAATATTATGCTAACTGTCTGCTCTGCTTGCGTCGGCGACAGTTGCGCTGATTGAATAAAATTTGAATCCAAATCCGTAAAACACTTTCACATTTTATGGCCTCAAAGGACTACTTCCTCTTCTTGATTGTCGCACGATGTGCTTGCTCGCTAACACAGTTGCTCTAACTCAGCTATAACAATATTTAATTGCTGCGACTTACATATTTCCAGCTTGTGTGGGTGTGTGTGTGTATAAAGCTACCTTAAGTTTCCTCACCCCATCACTAAGCTCTCATAATGACCTTTAACGATTTATTTACATCCTTGTCGCTTATACATTCATATTTATCGCTGCAATCCAAGTAGTACACATATATTTTCATATATACTACAGCGAATAAGAAACGAGAAATATTTATTTATTGAATTTACGGTTATGTGTATGAATTTACGGTGCTGTGTATGTGGGTGTAATAAAGTGTGTTTGCTTATAGCTTTGCTGTTCATACTCCATATGTATTTGACTTCCGTTTCCGCCTACGCAACTCTTAAACGTTTATGCGATTACGTGCTGAGCCTGTGCCATTAAAAATGCTCAAAAGTAAAACAATAAAGCAATAAAAGGCGTGTCGACCTTAGGAAATAAAAAAAAAAATCAAAAAAATATCAGTAAGGACATCCAAGGCGTAGTCAAGGCTTTTGCACGATTTTTTCTTCAAATAAAATATACTTCATAGAAAATGTATGAATGTCAGCGATATATATATTTTACTAATATCGCTTGAGGAGTTTGTTAAAACTCAATATGATACTTTAACGTTTTCGTGTCTGTCAAATCACCAACGGAACAGCTTTCCATAGCTTATGTGTGAAAAATCATGTACCTTGTCTATGGAAATTTTTTATTGTAAATGATGATTTTTTCCATCTCGAATGTGATCATTTTTACTATAAACGAATGTGGAACCTATTTACTAGTGGTATCACAAATAAATGGCTTTAAAACCCTTATAAATGGTCCGACCCTTATTGTCTTTCTACGAAGAGTCTTCTTCTGTCTTTTTCTTTTTTTTTACCAACGGTTTAAGACTCATTATCGTGTAACTGTTAACAGTTGCTACTTTGGACTGAGTAGGCAATTGAAAAGTAAAGTCCTCTCTCGACGAACAAAAACCAAACTCTAAAAGACCCTCATCATTCCCGTCTTAGTTTATGGTGAAGAAGTGTGGACGACGTCAACTTCCGATGAGACGACTCTTGGAGTTTTCGAGAGAAAGGTTCTGCGGAAGATTTACGGTCTCTTAAACATTGGCAATGGCAATGTATGAGATATTCGACGACATATTCAGCGAATAAAAAGACAGCGTCCACACTGGCTAGGTCACATTGTTCGAATGGACGAAAGCGGTTCGGCAATGAAAGTGTTCGATGCAGTACCCGCTGTTGGAAGCCGAGGAAGAGGGAGACCTCCAAAACTACAAAAAGGAGGAAAGATTGGCGAGCTGTTGTAAACTTTACTATAACCTCGTAAAAGGTTCCTAAGCCAACTAAGGAGAAGAAGAGGCAACTATTAAATCGAATCAAATCCCCTGCCCTGAAGCAAATTAAAATGTGTTTCGGTAAAAAAAAATCATTAAATATGCAATTTGGACAAAGCTCATTCACTTGATCTTAATTCATAGATCTATGATGATTATCGGTCCATAACAGATTGCAAAAGATAGTTTTTAGAACGAGACTTAGCTATCTCGAATTGATAGAAATTGAACCCCGATAACCCTTTATGAAATGCTTTCATAGCCAAAGCAAAATCACATAACACCTAATTCAAACGAGATTTTTCGTCCCAAACTTCCGAAACAGATTTAATAATCTGAGGTCTCTCAGTTTTTCAATAATTTGTGGTTTCTCGTAAGGTGTTTTGAACTGACTTTCATGTGTTTGCTAAAGAGGAGCACTACTGTTTTTTACACTATTATGGTTCACTGTCAACTCAAAGGCCCATTATTTTCCTTTTTGGCTGTTATGATTAAAAGTTTTGAACGCAGTGCTCCACTTCTTAAAATTTGTATATTCATTTCAATTCGGCAGGATTGCGAGTAGTTAAATGATCCTTAGAGTCATATCAGCATGGAATATATAAAATCTATACTTACTTAAGTATTCCAAGGCTCCATTTTAAGGAATTCTAAATTTTTCGTTTATTTATGAATATCATTTTTTTGTTTCTAAAATGTCCTACGCCTTTGATCGTTTCAATTTGCGATTGTGATACTTCGGTATGCTATTTCTCTTTAGTCTTATACGCATTTTATTTAATTCCTTGATTCTTCATTCCACTGAAATTCATGTTTTTCATTTATTTACAGAACAGACATATATTTTATAGGTGCATTAAAGTGGACTGTATGAAGTCGTATATATTCTGATTATTTATGATTTCACATATAATATTATTGTTGGCATATTATGACCCTAACAGGCGTGCTATTAGCATTGAAAGCGCTTTTATTTCAGCTCTTATGCTTCATGTGTAATAAATAATGGACTGTGATGTATTGATATGTCCGCATATACAAACACATACTAAGCTGCTTGTGTTAATATACTTTTTGCAGAAGAAACACTGATTTATTTTCGCAGAGCAATATATGAACATAAGTGTGTATGTATAAAACCCATTTGGCTTTTATTCGCTCAACTCTGACAGCTTTCATTCGTACTTAAGGATTTGATAAATGAGAGTTTTTATGACTGGAACTCATTGTAGTGCATATAGTATTGATTTTTCTATTAGAGAGTTATATTTATGGGTGTGTATCTAGCTCTATTGGTCGTCTTTTTTAAATATTGGCGATTATACTTTTTTAAATTAAACAACAGTGAATGCACCCACACTTACAAATAATTCGCCCGGAAGTGTTAACTTACTTAACGGATATAAGAGGCGGTTTGTGTCAGTGCTAATCATTTCTTTTTCAGAACCAAAGTATTGTGCCTCTCAAACTGTCGCTTGATAATTAAACAGTGGTAGTCAAATGTTGTCACATAACAAAAATCGTATATGTTACGCTGCGACAGCGAAAAATTTGGCCTTTATATTATATAAGCTAAAAAATAAACTTAACATCGTTAAAAAATATTCTCTTCATACAATTTCATCCGAACTGAGTACCGGAGAACTGAAATAAATATTTAATAACAAATAAAAAGTGATATATTATTAGTTTAAAAACTTCTACGACTCTTGCCCTAACCAAACTCTAACGAATAGCTGTTCATACTGGTCTGATAAAAGAATTTCGCAGATCATATTGTGATTTATAGAAGAAGAGTTGACCTGTTCAATACTGGGAAGATGAAAAGCAGAAACTCTCATTCCCTTCTAACTTCTTTTTTCGCAATTAACACGAGTCTTCCTTGAAACAAATATTTTAACTTCGGATTAAAAATATTGATCTTCAACTAGGATCCAATATGGAACTACCCCATAAAAATGAAACAGTATGGGTAACTATCAGAGAGATTTTTGTTTTTCAAAAATGCAGTCAACTTATCCGAGTATTCCCACAGATTAATTGTGGTCGATATGGTGGCTTTGCTTTAATAGATTTAATCACGCTTTGGATTTGTACTAGGGCTTTCACAAAGTATACTGATTTGAAGAGTAACAATTTGTTTCGTGTTTCGATATAAAGTCCTTCTCTTCGAAAGCGACGTTACTTTTCATGTAAATTCAAATACTGTTCCCATAGCAAATACAAACAAATGAATATAATTAGTTGGCAACGCGGCCACATTATCTTAAAATAATATTGAGAAAGAGACAAATCCACATTACCTGCTAAGAGGGGAGGCCAAAATTACCTGTTTGAGCGTTCTCGTACTGAAGAGCGTATCTAATATCATAACTGTGTGTCTGCCGCCAACGTAGCGCGGAGAGAGCACACCAAAACAGGTAAATTTTTCCACATAGATACAGGTGAGTACAATACACAGACGCAGGTGAGAGAGCGCACACAAACAGGTAAATGCAAGAGTGTGCAGCAGAGAGAGTAAGATATTGAGAACGCCACACACAAATACAATGCAGCGCATGAGAAAAGGTTGTTAACCAGAAAAAATTCGAAATACCAACGTACGATCAACGAAGCGCACGATGAATCAGCTCGAAGCGAACAGGTACGAAGTGCCAATCGTATGTGGAGCAGTGTGTAGGCAACAAAAACTTAACGAACACAAAACAGCCGAGAGTAGCTGACTGTTATTGACATTTACCGATTCGCTGGATGTTCGAATGAGTAACTGTAGGAGTGTGTGTGTCGCTCGAGTATGTGCGTCTATGTAGTGGTAGTAGATGTGGGAAAAAGTGACTGCGCGAGCATTTCGCGCAACGCTAATAAATGATGAGCACGCTGTTTGCGTGGGAAAGAGTGTACACGCCAACAAATGAGCTTGAAAGATGCGCGTAAGAGGCTGTCAGAGAGTAGAGTATTAATTTTTTAATTGCAACACAGTATTGTGGCACAAATGTTTTAAGTGACTGTTGCAAGTAATTTCTATGTGCCGCGAACTTTCTGCTTTGATCTAAGAAAATTCTATCGCGGCGCGCTCTTTCCGCATGCGCACACATACACACCTTTACAACTAGCGCGTTGAATGAGCAACTGCGCGTCGGCTTGTTGGTGACTGCCTGGTCGTTGGCGGTGCGCTCGCTAAAATCGAAGTGCGGCTCAAATAGTTTTCCAGCGCATTTACCTGTTTGCGGACGTGTTTTACGGTGTGTTCGGTGCAACAAAGCTAGAGCGTGTGCGCGCGTTACCAATTTGTTGTTTTTGAGGCAGGCCCGTTTGCTTACTTGCCGACTAACTACCCATAAAGGTGCGCGCTTGTGTGTTTATCTTTCCTTGTGTGTGTGTGTGTTTGTATATATAATATTTGTAGTTGTATTTGTTTGTTACTTACTTGCTGAGGCAAAGCGCTAGGTGAACGCGAGACGACGCCGCGCATTTAATTGAAGAAAATATAACGAAAGGATGTTGTTGGAGATGAAAGAAGCGAAAAAGTGATATAAATGTATATAGTTTTTATGCCGCAATGATCATTAGTGCTTGTAAATATACATATTTACAATAAAAATATTAAGTTTTACAACTACAATGTAGCGGTTTCTTAATGACGCAGTGTAATTATACAAAATACAGCGCTTTCATATACAGAAGTACATGCATAGTTAGAAGTACATAAGTGAAAAAAATGAAGTACAAGTGGGCAGTTAAATTGAAAAAAGTTTTAAAAAATACATAATTTCATTAACAGGCACAATTTTCGTAGTCACTGTAACTGCAAGTTTTTTTTCAAGCCACAAAAAAATACGAAAAAAATATATTAAAAAAAGCCGAAAAATACAAGAAATTCCTGAGTGTAATTGACAAACGTGCATTCTTCACTGTAAATACACACCAACACAACCAACAAATAGCTATAGGGTGCAGCTGTGTGTGTGCAACTTGAGCCGCGCCTGTGTATTGGTTGCTATGGCAGTTAACAACGCGCCTATGAAGTGACGTTGTTGAAGCCCATAAAAAACATACCAGCAATGTACATACAAATATTTTGAAATTTAACAACAACAAAATTAACAAAAAAAAATAGAAAAAATTTCATAAAATAAAAGATAACAATTAAAAATAAAAATCAGAAAAAAATATATAAAAATAATTCTTGAAATTTTGCTTAAAGCGTAAATATCAAGCGCTGTTGCTACAAAAAACGAATAAACAACAAATATAACAAAAAATATACATTTCGCAGCAAACAAAATCGCTTACTTCCTACAACTGTGCGCATTAAATACGCCACAGCAGCATTTAAATTCAAGCGCAAGCAAGTACAATGCAAAAAAACACAACAAAAATCAACAACAACAATAAATTTACAAAATTACAACTTCATTGCTAGCGCTCGCGCAGCAACGAGTAGCCGCGGTAGCTGGCGCCCAACATAGCGTAGCGCTCACCAAAATCTACCAAACGTCAGCCAGCAAAAGCGCTTAAGCAGCTATATACGTATAATAGTACATATGTCTGCTTGTATGTACACAGTGTACATATATTGTGTTTCAGAGCATTCTGTGCGGCCATCAATCGAGCGCTTCACTTCACTACACTTCACTCTAGATTTTGCGCCAACTCACCGACTCCAAGCCAACGCGTTCAATGCGGCGCACAGCATCCCTACCTCCCCCACTGGTCGCGCACAGCATTGCAATCAGTGGAGCCATAAGCGCTATGTACTCTTGTTATGCCAGCATACCACACATGGCAGCGCAGCGCACCGCAACACAGCATAGCGCTTAGCCGCGCCGCGTCGCACCGCACATTGCGTTACATACAGAGATTTGCTCTTGAAAAATCCACATACAAACCGCCGCGGCTATGAAAACGGTATAAACGTGATTTTTTTGCCGTTTTGTTTTTATTTTTCTGTGATTTCTTTTTTTCTTCGCGTTTGCGAAACGCGCGCTCTGTACACCGCAAGTCGCGCGCTATGAAACGAACTGGAAATCATTGCGCGCCGCCATCACCGCGCGCTCCAGCTCCGCTAGTGTACTTGTGTGTTGTGTGTGTGCGCGCTTGATTGCGCGGTTTGCTATCCGCTTGTTTTACTTGTATGTCGCAATGCCAGCAACGTGCGATGCGGTCGCTTCGTTTTTTGTTCCCCTGCCGTTACTGGTATAAAGTTTCTCAACGTTGCGGCGGTTGTGGCTGAGTGAGTGACCGTCCAGCCGGAGCTGTTTCGTTGTTGTCTGTGATGCTGATGCTGGCTATTGAGATTCGCAGAAAAATTCTTCTTCTGTGATTTCAATAAATTTATTGTTGCTTTCTGGTTTATTTATTAATGAATTTCAATGCGCGTCTGCTGATCGCTGGGCTGGCGGGTTGTGTGGTTGCTGTCCTAATCTCCATTCAATGACAATATTGTTCCATTCATCACGTCATCCCATCAGCTGTTGTGATGAGTTTATGTGTACAACCTTCATACACTCACCTGGTTTTTAGTTGGAGTTCGTCTTTCGTTGGGTCTTCGGGTGATCGTTGATCACAAGATCGGTATTTCAGTGAAGTTAGAAACTACTTTCATATAAAGAAATAGAAAGTATAGAGTTCAGACCCTGAGATTGTAATTCTTTTGTAGAACGATTTGAGAAATAAATGTACTTGGATGGCTCGAGAGAAATGCAAAAGTTTGTAAACCATTCATTAACAGAAGTTTGGATAAAGAACGCCGTCGAAGGGAATCATTAAAATATATCTTAATCTCCTACAAACTCTAGTAGTTATATTCATATCTTCATTCCTAAGCTTCTCCGCGATTCCCAGTTCTAGCTAGATGTTGCCACTCCGATTAAGAACCGTTATGTAGTTGATAGAAAATCGTTCACTTTTAGGGAGTTAAGTATTCAAGGTTTATAAATGTCTTTTTCATGACGAACGCATATCCAAGGTCTTTTCACTCTTACCTAACACGTCCTTCAATAAAAGTGTTCGCTTTCTCTAAGAATAATAATAATAATTCCTTATATATAATTCTCTAAGTGGTTATATGAGTCTAATTTGTAACAATATTTATGCCAATGGTTTGTTCGATTCGACACTCTTCAAGTTATCGCAAATTGAAGTAGCGAATGAAGAGAAGTAGTAGTTTCATAAGAACAAGGATCTTATTGGTGAGATCGTTAAACTATGTGATGGTGCAATTAGATCGAATTTCCAACCTTCTAACTTCTGTTGTTAGTCAATCAAAGCTCCGAAGTTGCTAAAAATCAATGGTTTGGGATGGTTTCGTTGAGATTTTCATACGTTTTCAAGTTCATTAAGTTTTGAGATACCATAATTTGATCAAGATGGCTCGCTCTGAAGGTTTATATATTTTTACAATATTATCAACTAGGTGATCTCAAGCTAACTTTCTTTTGGTTTTAAGAAAAAGGGTTATAAAATTGAGTAGATTCGCAGTGATGCATCTTAATTGATTTTCAATTCCATTTATCGTACATGACGAGAACTTAGTCCCACGAAAATCTAGTTTCATTCCGTTACAAATAATTGGCGACCATGGCAACGGCAACTTTTCCCACTTTTATTTTGTCTTGTTTCAAATACTGTTAACCCAACCCTTCTCACCTCAACTAACCACAGTGTCGCTTAGCACACCTTTTCCTCAAACAATTACCAGCACTTTTGTACTTGTACTTGGGAAAATATTTTTATTAAGCCATCAAAGGTCTGTCCATGACTCGTTGTCTCCTGTGTAATTTTCTCCCAACAGTTAAACAATTTAGACGCCTCGTCACTTGCCCACTTCAGTAAATGTACAATTTCACTGTACAAGCATCCGTTCGTGCAACAGGTAACCACCAAACCGCCAACCGCTAGCCAACGACCGCCAACTGGCCATTTGTTCATCCGCCCATCCGTTATTCATCCGGTCATTCAAACGCACAAATGACTTGTATACGCGTATTAATGGCGGTTGGCCACAACTTGTCTATTGACTATTGATTAGCGGCGACACATTCACCAAGCGATTCATTCCTCGTTGTTGGACCACAATGGAAATACAAGTATGTATATATGTATGTACCGGTGTTTTGTCTGTATGTATGGAAGTGGGCTGACCGCCGCACTAAATGACCGATGGAGTGGTACATTGGTGTATTGCTGCAGTGTAGTGGGAATGTCGTTGTGCTTGGTTGAATGGACAGTCTTTTATGGATATAGATATAGAAGTAGTTATATGAATTCATGGATTAGGGCGGTACTTAAGGAATCCAATGTGCGATTTCTGGCAGTTTTATCATACTCTTTCTTTAAGACTACAGTCATTGGTAGCGCATACGACATTTGGTGGAAATTTAAGAACATTTGGGTGTGTTACACCGAGGTCCAAATTCGGGTCCGCCTATAATGGCTCAAAAGGTTATGCTATATGTTTATCTGATGCCTGAAATTCATATACCAGTTTCGGTACTGTTTAAGTCTTCATAGAACAATCTGAGCGTTGACCCCTCTGTTACAAATACAAACTGTCTTCAATAGTTCACATTTGTAGACAACCCCAATAATTTAGATATCTCCATATATATATACCAGTTGCACTAAAATGTTCTGATGCTTGTATGGTTTGCCGGTTGTTCGGAACGGAAGGCCTCGCAGCTTTGCTCTGCTTAGAAAGCTTGGCCAGCGTTACACTTATGGCGGTGAATGGCTGCACTGAAAGTGGGATAAATGTATGATTGGATCGATTGCGCGATTGACTAATAGTAAGCCGGTGTTGTTGAGCACTGCTTGAATTGTCATATTGAAAGCCACCGCGCGAGCTGCTCGAGTGGCGATGCGTTGCATGTTGCCTTGCCAGCGCCGAGTCTGGGCCGGTTATCTGCCAACCAGTATGCCGGTTGCCTTGATCCGATATAAATCGATATATACCATGTAACTGTATGTGTGCGGCTATTTATGGTTGATTGCTTGACAGCTGCCGCTTGAGTGATTAACTTCAACATCATCAGCATTGACGACGATGTGATATCGTTGACCGATCTTGAATTGCATGCAGCAATGCGATGACGGCACGAAAACTGGACAGAAAAGTCACCAAACGGCTGCGCAATATTTGCTCGCTTTGCAAAATATCGTTTACAACAACTGCTGTTGTTTTTGTAATAGTTTACTTGAATTTCAACTAGAGCGATCGCATATGCGGCGCGAGTGAGTGTTGGGCAACTGTGTGTGTGTGTTTGCTCGCGCATGTGTAGTGGTTTCATCTAAACAGCGCACGTTCCACTCCATTTCTCTGACCATCCATTATGAGTGATCGCTGGGAGGCGCAGGCGCACAAGGAGAAGAAGATGCCGCGACGCTGTGGCGGCGACGCACAGACACACTCCTACACAGCCAGTCGAACGCTTCACAGCGTAGCAATAAAAATAAGCATCACAACAACAAAAACAACAGAGACAGAAACTCAAATCGTTGGCGCTGATTTTTGTTGTTTTGCTTTAATTTTTGTTGTTGTAATCTGCTGCGGCGCCGTCGCGGTCACTGCTGACGCCTGCTTTGGAATGCGACGCTAGCGTTAAAACAACACTATTGTTGTTGTTGTATATACTTTGATTCAGTGCTGCGCGCTCGGTTGCGCTATAATCGGCAGCGCAGCTTCTCCACATGCGCTCTCCCAACTGTTGCTTCTCTGCTTCTCTTTGGAGCACCACATACCGGTTTTTGTTGCTGTCGCCGATGTGGTTGCTATTCGCATTCGTAGTGCTCACTGTTTTCTACTGGTTTTCTTGCATTGTTTAGTTTTTTTTTTTTTTAATTTTTACTTTGCGCTCTCCTGAGCTCCACACGGTCTCTGCTTGTTGCTTGCTTGTTGCTTGCTTAGCGTTCAGAGATTTCGCGCAGACAGCCGCCAGCATTGAAGCTAAGCGTCCAGCATACAAAAAGCGCAAATATCACAATCATTAAATGAATGGCAACAACAAAAAGTACAACAAAGAATGCTGTCTGACTCCACGCCGCCAACAATAACCGGCTAACGCTTGCTGTGCTCCGCCGCGTTGTGGTCGCTGCGTCGCGCTCCAACTGAAGCGTAGGCCACAGTGTAAGCGCAGATGAAGAAGAAGAATACAAAAAAAAAAGCAAAAACTGTAAAAACTAACAACAACACTGCAGCATTCATTGTGAATGTGATTTTTTCAATTGTTTGTGGGTGCGGAGCTTATGGAGGCGGCGGCGCAGGCGCTGTGCAACGTGCGGTTGATTTGTGGCAAGCAAACGCAATTGTAAGACAAACGTGAGTGACAGACGTTGCATTGTTTGTGTTGTTGCTGTTTCTGTTTTTTTGTTGTTTTTATTGCATTGTAGAGGGAAACAAATAAGAAGGAAGCAGTAAAGTACCGACATTGTGACAGACGTAGGCAGCATTGCGACAACAACAATAAATAAAAACAGTAAGAAATGGAAATGTTTGGGGGAACAATGGGACGTAACAAAATACAGTAAATGCAATAAATACACACAAACACACACATACATACAAACAAACATATATAGCATAGTGTGACTTGGCGTATATATCAAATGCCAACTATGGGAAACAAAACAACCGCAAAAGCCAAAGAGCGAAATAAGACACAAAACAAAAACGTCAGCAATGACAACAACACAAATAAAAAAAAACAACAACAAAACAACCAAACATAAGCTTTTATGTACGCGCATTTGTTGTGTATTGTACAATGGGAATTATGGCACAACAGCAACAACAGCGTCTCAAAGACCGCTAAGCTAAGTGTAGGAAACAAACCACGAACTTCCTCCCTTTGTTGCTAAATTAATTGTTGTGATATTTTATTTACTTCTTTATTATGGGGTTAATTTCGCTGTTGTTTTTGTTTGTTGCTAGCTTACTTGCTTGTGTGTTTTCTTGCCATTTTTAAGCTCTCACCCAAACTTTGTGCGATGACTCATTCGTTTTTAGTTGGAGTTACTAGCTACAAGTCGGTCTACCAGTAACTCGCACACACGGTCATTACTAAGCGTGCACATTACCGGCTTGCGGTCGAGCAACAAACAACTCTGTGTTTATGGTTTGAAAACTAAAAGGCAGTAATGTATCATACCGGTTGTACCGCAAACATCGGCACTTTGAGACTTCATTTTGAGGTTAACCGGGTTTACATGTTCGATCGCTTTCATGTTTTGATATATAGGAATGAGATCTAAGACGGGTTTGTTTCAAAATCGGAGCTCTATATGAAACCAACCAAGTAGATAAGTCTTTCTATACTCTAAATTAGTTTTTAGAGAGATTAATGTTATGATAAAGATGATTTAATAAATGGAACTAACAACATCAAATGCCGAATGCTTTATTTTAGATTAACGATTCCTATTATAGCCTTTTTACACGGGAACTAATTGATCAATAAACCGGCCTCTGCTTGGTTAATACGCTATACTACTACACGACAGTAGACGTTTCCATTATAAAGTGTTATAACCACCTTCTTTCTATCGCTTTTTTCATTATGCCAGTATACTGTTGGCTTACTTTGTTACTCTGCCGAGCTTGTTTAATCGAACTATGTTTCGTAAGATCGTAAACCAATTCGAGGATCCTAAATAAATTTTGAAATGTCGAATTTCGAGAAAGTTCTTTCCAATAACTCATTGAGTAATTGCATGGAAGATAATCTTACACTTTGTAAAACATTGATTTTTGCTTAAAAAATAATAAATGTCCTTTGTCCATCCCAGCACTTCCTACTTCAATGTACACTATTCACCATACTAAAGTTAAAAAACCTCGGTAGGTACACCTTCGGCGACCCCAGTGAAGTGACAGAAGAGTGAAGTGAATCCATATTAGCCGACTTAAGATCTAAAGCTTTGTCGAATCATGAGGGTCTTGACTATTCACAAAGCCACAACGCCACAGCCGAGGTTGTCTAAGTGAGACTTTCTGTAGTTGCGCAGATCTTGACATAATCTAACCTAACCTTTCAGGTTTTTATTTCTAATAAGAAAATACTTCAAATCGAACGGCTACTTTTCGTATTCTATAATTTATCCATCCATTTTCAAGAAATGGTAAAGGAATTCTCCTCAGTTCCCACATAATTCAATGTCAAAGTCACAATAACTCCAGACAAAGTTACAAATCTGTCATATTACGTCTCATTACTCAAGATTTTATAATATTTACAGCCGATTGCCGTTTGATTTATTGATCCGCATTCCATCGACTCAAATCTATTGAAATCCATATTAATTGTAACCTGTGTTTATATCTACATATCTATCTATGCCGTATTTTGGTTTATATTTACTTTGACATTTGATTCCGGGAATATGCGCATACACACAACAAAATACTTAATGAGCTGCTCCCGATCGCGCTCTCTCACTTCCTGTCTTCCTCTCTACGGCAGCGATCAATCAGCACACAGCCTTACTTGCAATGAAGCGGGGGTGGATTCCACAGGTCTTGTTGGATTTTCTACTCTACTTTGTAGCTGTGTTTACGCCTACAAAAGGCACACAAAAACTAGAGATAAAATAGACACCATAAAAATAAAAGAAAAGTGCCGCAGGCAATTTAGACAACTGTGTTGGAGTATATGCGTGCGAGTTTATGAACATGAATGAAAAAATAAACATTTCCAGAGTCAGAGTCAAACAGTTAGGACGACAAATGTGAGCGAAACAGCGCTGTTTTGTATACATAGAGTTTGTGATTTGCCGATGATCGTGTCGATCGTGCGGTGATCGTCAGTTGCATAGTTGAGTTGTAAACAGTTGGTGCGGCGCAAGCATTTGTGAGATGTTGAAGATATTAAACCAAAAAGACGAAAAGTGAAAAAGTAAATGTTAATGAATTAGTTAAATATATATATTTGAAAAATGTGTAGAAAACCCCATCCAAATTCATAATGAACTGTAAAAATGCGTGCTTTAGGCAATCAGATGCGGCTGCCGCAACACAAATTCCACGCTTAAATTATTAACACAAATTTCTATATTAAACGCATTTACTTACGTACCGGTTTTCAACGCTTCTGCTTCTGCTTCATCTTCAACTTCTTCTACTGGAGAAATGTGAAATATTTCTTTTTTTGTCTAGAAATGTGTGTTATTTATATTTTCTATTTTTTGTTATTTTTTACAGTTAATATATGCGCGTAGTAACAGCAGCTAGACGTCTACAGGTCTTCAAAGTTGTATAACAACAACAACAAAACCAAAAAACTAACAAAGTGAAAATACCAAATACTAACAGAAAGCCGAAAAATATTAACGCAGCACGACAAAATCAAACGTACTAATGAAGTGTGTTAAAAGCCGCCGTATGAAGCGTGTTTTAGTAGTGAATTAGTGAAAAACAACAACAACATAGTGTATTGGAAAAATATTTAGTGCTTAAAGTGTGTGGCAAAAGTGTTGACAGCATTTGGAAAGCAGTGAAATAAGCTGAAAACGGAAGTGAAGGTAAAGGAAAATAGTGAATTTGTGGGTTTCATAAATAAATTTTTAATTTAAAATTAAAAACAAAAAAATACATATATACTCGTATAAAGTTGGAGGAAATGAGAGTCTAAGAAAAAATTATTACAAAAATATAATATAATACAATGAATACTTTAAAGTGACGAAAAAAATTGTAAATTGGAAAAAAATTATTAAAATTTATTTAAAAAATTAATTAAAAAAAATATATATATTTCAATTATTTATAATTAAATTAAATTTGTTTAATTTTTTTATCAACAAAAATTTAAGAAGGCAACAAATAACAACCAAATTATATTTTTAATATTTTTTAGAATAAAACTAAAAATCTACTAATTGGTATAGCCAATAAAAAATATTAATTAATTAATTAAAAAAAAATTAAAATTAATTAATTAAAAAAAATAAAATTAATTTAATAAAAAAAAATGAATTTAAAATTCAAATTAACTATTATAAATTATTTCAACGAAAATATAATTTTCTATATTTTAGAAAACGTTAAGAAGTGCATGTGTACCTTTGAAAAATATTATTTAATTAAAAAAAATTTGTTCTAAAAATATTTGCGATTTTTATGTGAAAAATAATATAAAAATTATTATGAAATAATAAAACAAATAATTGTTTAATATATTTGTTCTTTACAGCACAACAACAACAGCAACAAAATAACATATATTTTCTCATGGCTTTACGAACAACAAAAAAGCTAAGAAAATAAATAGCAATAACCTAAAAATGCAACAAAAAGCGGGTTAAACATAAACAAAAATCAGAAAAAGAATTATAAAAAATTATAAAATTGTTAAAAATAAATATAAAATATAAAAACTATTTTTTAAAATAATAAAAAAAAAACAAAAAAAAAAGTAAAAATTATATGCAAATAACAGTGAGTACCGAAACATATTACGAAAAGTGTTTAAATCAATTTATTTATTTATTATTTTTCATAACAAAAATATTTTTTAGTAATAAAAATTAATAAACAAATAATAAAAAATTAATAAAAAAATAAATGAAAAATAAAAATTATAAAAAATATTTTTATAAAAAATTTGAAAAATTAATATTTGATTTTTATAAAAAAATAATGAAATTTTTAAATAAATAATAAAAAAAAGTTATTAAATAAAAAATAAAAATAACCCAATTTAATAAATGAAATATATATATATATTTTTGTTTTTTTCTAAACAAAACTCAGAAGCCGTTGTTGGAATTAGAAACAAATTGTCTAAAATTCACCGAAAAAATAAAATATTTTGCACAAACGTCACTGGCATTTTGCATAGCTCCAACTGCTGACATGCAATCAGCGGCTTGTCAAGTTAACAATACGACACAACAACAATAAAAGAATTGAAATGAATCCAAAAATAAATAAATAGAAAAAGAAAATTCGAACTAAACCGAAAACGGAAAAAATAATAGTTCAAAAAAAACGCACGAAAAATAGAAACAACAACCACCACCAGTAATCCATCAACACAGCAATTTTTCAATTCACACACACCAAACAGACCATCAGTGCAGTGCGAGTTAACCAACAACAACAACAAGCGAGTGATAGCACCGTGTGACCGACCTACCGCACTCACACAATCTCACACTTGAGCAAACAAACACGCAGCAGTTAGTAGATAGTAACAACAACAACAACAGCAGCAGCTAGTTTATTTGGCAATCGTTGAACCTGCAACGGCGCATCAACTGAGGTCAGTAACACCAACATATATGAAGTCACGTTTGTTTACCTCATAAAACACATACATACATAGATACTCAGTATATTTAGTAGTAAAAATCACACACACGCACATACATATGTACATACATAGTTGTATAGTTAGACAGCATGCGCATGCTGCCATATAAGTTGTGTAGCAGATAAACCATAGTTGGGCACTACTGCTGCCTTTGAATTCGCTTGCCATCCACACCCACAAATCATTGAAGCTACACAAAAACACACACACATATATATAGTATATATATATGCTTGCATACCGAAATAGATATGTGTTGTTGTTGTTTGCTCGCTATGATCACATGTGTGCGCAAGGCATCTGCAGCGGTCATGCGTCGTCAGCGAGTTACTCAACGCCGTTGTTGTTGTTGTTTTTGTTTTTGTTATTTTTTAACTTCATTTTCATTTATTTGTTATTTTCCATATTCCTCGTACATATTTTTGTTTGTTTGGTCTTTATTTGCGCGTTGATTTGAAATTTCGCTTTCAATACGAATACCAATTTCGAAATATCAACAGCGCACGAGCACAGCCGCACCAACGCCATTTCTGGTTCAACGCTTGCCTCACTCAGCGCCAATTCACATGGGTAACTGTGTGTTTTTTTTTTTTGCAATTACTTTTGACTCACTTTATGTGCGCGCGCACATTTTTTCGCAATTTTAATTTTATAATTTTTTTTTTCACTTTTGATTTGGTAGTTTTTATGCGATTTTTCGCTTAAATATGCAATGCGCACAAACACACCAACAAACATCAATATGAAGTATGCCTGTGCCCTTTATGCACATATTTGCCATGTAGAGAAGTAGAGATGTATGCGTGTGTCGCTGCTGCTGCACGCCCCAATGCGCTTCGATTTGGCGAAATGCTGTGTCCGCGTGCGTTGCAATTCCCATCTCATGGGGCTTTAAGTGGTCCAATAGCGCATATGGTAGCGCATGTTGCCGCTTATGCCACGAATGCCAGCGATTTCGATTCAATACGCGCATATGTCTCGCTTTTTGGCCGCAATCAAGCGTGTGCGCGGTGGGGCACAGTGTGTAAAAGTTTCGAAAAATAGTTCTTAAAACATTTAACTCTAAAAGTTAATTTGAAAAAAAAAATTGACATATTTGACCTATTTTATTTGAGAATTTATTTATTATAGAAGGCTTACTACTCTACTACATTGAGTATGTGACCTTGTTAAATTTTATTGAAAGCGCCTAATTGTAGGCAACGGTTTCTTTTTAAATTTTGCGTTTTCCATTGAAAAATAGATTAATCGATAATAATAACGCAATAAGTCCACTTCAAATAAGTTCAACTAAAGATACAATAGATTCAAGATATTTTCAGTCGTAATATTTACAGACTTTTGATCCCAAATTTTCATATGAAACTTTTTATGGGTCATTTAGATTCAGCTTAGCTACTTCAGAGCCTGATCCCAAGTCAATATTTTACTGTAAGCACTAGTATTGCACTATAACCTATCAATCTTGTTTCTGATATTTTATTCTACACTGTAAGTCTCACTCATTTCTGACTTTGATTGTATTTTGTATCTCTTCAACTTTTCTCTTTCATTGTTATGAAAAAAAAAACTGTTTATTAATTGTTGTTTTTATATCTGTCAATAAATGCAATTGCGACCTATATTGCAGCTGTTGTGCTTTATGTGCAGTCAAAAATTGTTTTTATGCCGCAAATCCGTATGAATTTAAATGAGTTCCATATACAGCTATAACTTTTTTTATATATAAATATGAAGATCGAAGTTTATTAAGTTTTTAATACAATATTTGTACGGTTCTTAGAGAAAAAAAAATCAATTTGTAAAGAAGTTTTTTGGCATTCACTTTTATTTGACCCTGTAGGAAAAATATGAAAAAAATATATAAAAAATAAATATTAAGAAACTCTTATTTTTTATTGAGTAAATACTCTCTTGATTGTGGAATATATTTTCTTCAATGTTGGATATTTATATTCTTAAAAATTTAAATTTAAAAAGTGTTTATATCGTTCCAAAGACACAATTAAGCCGACTTTTGCTATTGAGTTAGAGTCTGAGTCGCGGATGCAACGGCATAGGTATCGATCAAAAATTGGAAATCAGTCGAACACTTCATTGAATATCACTTTTTCGCCATATTCTACTGAGACTTGATGCTAAGCATTAAATAAAGTTTTTATTTAAAACTACTCAAATGATTGATCAGCTGAGACTCAATTTTTTTTTTTTCATTTTGGTTAAGAAATACAAAATGTATCTTATTTATTGGTTAGTGGTTAGTCTAAAGAGCAGTGAATCACAGAGTTGTAATTTTGTAAATGATAGAACAGTTTTTTTTTTTATATTTTAATAAAAATCGTGTAAGAAATAGCTTGGTTCACATTTTATACTCTCACAATTAATTTCTTTAATTTTAGTAAGATAACATCCATATATTCGGCATAAGAATATCGAAAATCGTTATACATAGTACCCTCCGCTTTTTTGCTCTTTCTTCAATGCTCCATAACATGTGTTACAGTGATCGGATTTAGTTCCTTCCTGTTGGTCGATCGCCTGCTTCAAACGATCCAGTTGTGCGCATAGTGGATGATTCTCTTCCAATCCCATCAAAGACACAGCAAAACCTTCCTGACCGTCAATCTCGGCTTGGCCACTTTTTGAGCCAATTCACCGGCCTTCGACCACGACCGTTTTCGCTTGATATTGTCGTATGTGATCCATTTGTAGTCGCCAGTCACCATCTGCTTATAAAATGGGGCGAGTTCGTTCTGCTTCAGCAGCACATCGCAGGCGTTGATTCGGTCCAGAAGGTTTTTTGCGTCAAATCACCTTCTGCAGATAGTTTAAAATGGTTTGGTGAGTAACTCCCATCTCCTAGGCGATGTCACGAGTTGCCACATGCCCGTCTAACTCGATGTTTTCCGTGATTTGATTGGTATTCGTCGTCACAGGTTTTCCGCCGGCTGGCTTATCCATGGTGTCGCTTTCACTCGATCTGAAACGCCGAAACCATTCCTCCGCAGTTCAAAGTGATAGAGTACCATCCCCCAAAACACCATTAATCTCACGGAATGTTTCTCTAGCGGATTTGCCTTTAACGAAAGAAAACTTAAAAATAGCGCGAATTTCGGCGTTAGTGAACTCCTTTTTTACACGCCTATAACTGTTGAACGCAATATCCTAACTGGCATGTATATCATCGTTTTGTAGATTATGTCAAGACCTTTTAAATATGTACAGTATTGTCAGATACGAGCTCTGTAGCGCTTCATACATAGCCACGAAATTCAAAAGACAAAAAGGTGGAAGGGAGATTTTTGCCAACCTAATGTATGACGGATGGAGTAATTCCTCGGCCGTTTTTGCCACCAAACTACATTATATCATTATCAGATTTTACATTCACTTAATTTTGGTAAGATATCTCACACATTAACCGATATTTACGGTATAAAGGTCACCAGATGTTTGGAAAACTTAATTGTAGGCATTGTGGAGCTAGTGGAAATTCTTAACCGATTTTAACCATTTTTTGTCACAGAGGCACATTGTTAAAAGAAAAATATTCTCTTTGGCTTTCTATATAATATATGAAAGATTGCGGCTGTATCTGGAGCCTTGAAATGTTATCTCCAATTTTAACACAAAAATTTAAGGTGAACATTCTTTTTATTCCAATATCTTCACTAGTCATCTAAATTTCATTTTCCTACGAGGCAGCCGTCACGGCTTGTGCCACTGCTGAAATATACACATATATATACGCATGCGGGCGTGTTTACTTACAAGTAGTCGTACAAACAAAATGTACACTTTTTCTATTTACCAACAAATATTCATACGCCCAGTAAGTGCAATTGAACAGATGTACAACAAAAACACTGTCACACATATACTCATACTTGTATGTGTTCATGTTTGTGTTTGTGTGCGTTGCATATTTAATTGTTGACTCACTATGGCATCCGCCTGTCGAACATTGCCGCCAGATAGTTATCTATGCATGAGCAGGCGTTTGTTTTGTCCATATGTGTGTGTGGGTGTTCGTTCATTTGTTCGTGCAGTGCAGGATCCTATTGGCAACGCTCCCATTTACAATAATTTCTCTATTTTTTATTTGCTTTAACAAATGTCACGGCTGTGCTGATGCGCGCGTACGCTAACCCTATGAAATTCACTTTCTCTTGTGTGGGCGCGCAACCGGTAATCCACTCGATGTGCCAACCGTTGTCCTCCATATGTAGTCTCATGACATTTGGCAGTTTATATATATGGATATATTTATTCATGTGTGTGTGTGTGTTATGGCGAATTTCCCCAAATGGCATATTGGCAAATTTCGTTAGTAAAATTTTAATTGAGCCTCTGACAAATTGCAGCTGCGAATAGCAGTGTGACATTCGATCAGTGCGGGAGCGCACAAATGTAGGCAAATATTAATGCATAAAGCATGTTCGTGTGTATTCGTGTATGTATTTTATGTTTAAATATTTAGCGGTCTCTGTGGATTTTTGGAAATTTAATATTTCCCGCTGTTTTCCTTGGGGAAATTGCAAATTCAATTGCTTAATTATTCAAATCGTTAGTCAATAGTGAAATCTGCATAGTTGATTGCGTTATTTACCTCAGATTATTGGCGTTAAACCTTGTTTGTGGCGTAATTGATACAAGCAAATGGGTACATACATATATGAAGTTCATTGAATATAATTCAATTAATTCTCTAGAGATGTGAGTAGAGGGATGCTTATACCTACAAATGTATATCTAAAAACCAAGAGTGAGTGTTGGATAAAGCAAAACTACGGTCAAACGTGGGCTCTTTCAAACTTAGAAATTTTTCTTCAGTCAAGTTTTTGAGCTACAAACGGCATGGTTCAAGGCCAAACTATTTTTAGTCCTCTACTAAGTTAACATTTTCAAACATCGATTCAATAAAAGGTTTGCAGAAAGAAATAATTTACAGAATGATGATCCATTTTTATTTTAATACACGTATATCTTCATCAGTTTTGAAAAGCTCCCCAGTACCCGAAATATTTTATTAATTCTTCGGTAATTCCTGTTGTTATAGCTGTAGGTCGTTACCTCTTGTCTAACTTTGAGCTGAAGTTTCCTAAAGTTATGCTTCAAAAAGCCTAAAGGTATGCTACAAAGTTTTTGTTGTATACCCTATAAATGTATAGTTAACAAGAACTATGCTTTTAGAGGCTTTTAAGAGGAGATTTGACAAAGAAATATAATAATGAAAGCAAAACATTTGCAATTTTTTGGTTTCGAAATTAATTTCTAGTAGTTCAGTTTAACATAAACTTTAGTTACCTGTCATGGCTCAGATTTATGCTTTAACTGGGTTTTGCACTAGCTGCCTTAAATCAGTTTATTCTCTCGAAGAAACCGTAAGCTAGTAATGGACTTTTTATCACCAATAAGCTGATAAGCTACAAACCAATGTGACTATGAGCTTTCCTGTGCTTAAAATAAATAAATTTGAGCCTGAGCTTTGAAACGAACTTTTGTAAAATGTTGATCTGAGTCTAAAATAATATTGATTATACATCCAACTGGCTATTTTCACATTTGAAGGTAGTTCAAACACATAATTGTAATTCATTTAGTAAGGAAAGCGTTTTTCAAATGATTTAGGTATTCTTCTTCATAATTTGTCATTTACAGAAGCATACTTTTAGGCTATTCACATTTTATTGCATTCCTTGAAGTGTTTAAATGTATAATACTCAGGTGAATTAAATATTAAATCTTAAATTTAATCTCCTGAATACTTAAAGTATAACACTATGCTATTACTAAATTCCTTTAGCCATGACACGCGTCTTTTACTTGGCAACTCATCCTAAAACTACACTAAATAATAGCATGAAAGGCAGATATTGGCTGTATTTCTTTTCGTAATTTAAGATCAATATTTCTTCTACTTCAAATCCAATTTCAGTTTAAAAATTTTTCATAAAATATTTTAAAGAACTAATCGAAAACAATGACTACACATTTTCCGCCAACAAAGTGGGCATATTTTCCCTGCTACTTTGCATATTGTGGGTGTGCGCGCATATCTGTTACTCGCATTATAATGGTAAAAAAAGGGCGGGCAAGCGTGTTTGTGGGTAGCGCCTTTTGCATTTATTAACGGGTTTCACTACGCTCCAGTCTGATATTCATGCCAGCTGAGACGCCGCTTATGCGTTTATCCAAGCTGATCATATCAGTATGCAGACAAAAGTTTAACGCACACAAGAGCACATAGAAATATTTAAATGCAAAATTGTAATTGAGTCAGGCTGCCTTTTCATACATAACTAACTACAATAGGCCACCGCATGAATAAACCGAGCGCGTGAGTGAGTGAGTGAGTGGCGCCCACGTACCGCCAACTACCGCACTCAATTGATGTCAGGGGCTTTCAGCAAATCTTTAGAGCACTATTGCTGCTACCTCGAGAACTTCGCTGGTGAACTGCCGAAAGTGGCGAAACTACGAAACCGCCAAGCGGCTGACTGCCAGCCGCACAGCTGTGCGTTTGAGTTGGGGCAAGCGCCTGGCGGTGTGAGTTGACTTGACCAGCTGTGTGGCCCGTGCAACGCTGTGCTTCTGTGCAGTACTCGTTTCTATGAGTATGAGTCCATGTGCTTAGACTTGAGTTACTCGCGCTGCCAACTTTAACTGGCCGGAGGGATTTTCCACTGAATTTGCATTCATGAAAAATTTCATCAGCGCAAGCGAAAATTTGCAAGCAAAGTGGCGGAAAAAAATCTCAAAAATAAGCGAAATAAAATAAAAATAAATAAAATGGAATCAAAAAACAGCAGGGAAATATGCGTATTTAGACAAATAAAAATATTATAAGCCAGCGCCAGCGCAACAGAGCAGCGCTTTTGTTTCCATCAACTGTGAGTGGGTCCCAGGGTTCAGCATGGGAAATGTAGAGTGAAAAAAAATTAAAGGAATGGAAAAAATCCGCATCAACTCGCTGCGAATTATGCAAATTAGGTGTAGAAAATCAAATATGAAACAACAAAAACTAACACAAAAACCAACCAAATAGACAATGGTGCGGCGTGCCCACACGAGGCGACAATAAAAGTTGTTGCGTTGAAATTTTCTTGACTGCCGTACGCTGATTAACCCGACTTTTGGGGTCACCAGCTGACATTTCGTTTTTATTTATCTGCATCTGTAGGTATGTCTCTATGAATAAATAACTTTTTTTTTGCTATTTTTGTTTTGTTTTGATTTTCTCGCCAACTTCGCATTGCGGAAATTGCGAGTGAATTTTTGGCCACTTAAGCACAATGGACGACGCGCAAAGAGAGTTGGTGAAAAGTTGAAACAAAAAACTCAGAATTTTTTTCATAGCAGAAATTGCAGTGATTTGAAGACAAAATAAGATGTAATTTTTGTACCCAATGGTTGTGCTGGTTTTATTGTAAATTATCATTGAAGTTAGTACTACATATATTCAATATAATAATAATTCTTGTTCTCTCAGTGAATTAATATAAAAAAAATATAAATATACCCTAGTGCCTTTCAGCTCTTTCAGCGATTTCTCGTTAGCTTGTAAAATGACAGCTGCAAATTTTATCGTACTTCAGAGGAAAGTATATCAACATATAAAATATAAAAAAGTGTACTTTTACACCGTTTTCCCGTTATTTTTTGAACACACCTCGATACTATAATTTTTCTTATTTAAAGCGATTTATAAGTGTCTTGGAACTATTCAGTTAATTTCTTTACAGTTCTGTGTTTAGTATATAACCTTGTTCTGTGCTGCTCTAAGTCATGATCCGAAAATCTGGAATAATTATGCAGAGCACGTATGTACGTACATATATAAGGAAGTTGGAATAGGGTCCACTGATTTCTATGTCGAAATTTCTCTAAACACTCAAATTTTATATAAATTGAAGATAATTAAGTCTCACGTGTGAGAACTCATACCTCGACAAGTTAAGAGACTTAATAGTTGGTGGATTCTAATCTCGGCAGTAAAAAGGTAGAATCTTTTAATATCTTTGGTCGTCCAAATCTTTTCCTGTCATATGAAACTAGATAGGAACCATATTATTTTTCTACAGAGCGTCTAAAATCAATATTATCAGACTGTTAAACCTTTCTAAACTCATTTAACGGTAATCTGCAATCTGCTCAGCTCTTCGGATAAGGATTCATCAGGCCAGCTCAATACACATTTCCGTCGACGTTTCCAATACAACAAGACTTAGACTTCTATTAAACAATTTGGAGATCCCTTTGATTATTTGAGAGCTAAGTCTATGGTCTCGAGAATATCATAATCCTTGATTTCAGACTTATAATACCTTAGTTAAATTCAGAAGAATTTATTTTCAGTGAAGACGCCATGCTATGTTGTCTTCATCAATCTGAGAATATCACTATCTGAGAGAACGTTGTGCATTGGGTATAAATTATAAAAAGAAACAAAGCAATAATAAAATGACAACACAAAAAAATTGCTCAAATCCCCTGCAATTAAAGTAAAATTACGACAAAGGCTAATAAAGCGCTCAATGAGCCCGTAAGAAGACGAAGAAGTCTTTCAACTTTTAAATTGTTCTTAGCGTGGTTAAATTGACTAACTGACAGAGTGATTGCTGTTGCGGCGACGATTACTATGACTTAGTGGTACGCAGATGACCCAGTCTGTGGCAATAAACCGCAGACGATGCAGCAGACTGACTGCGAAAGCCAAACTGCTGACAAGTTAAAAACCGAGCAGCGCTCATATTACGTACAAATGAATATAATATGAAAATTTTCAGTACGATATATGCTACTTATAGCTTATATATTTGTATTATATATATAAATATATATGAAATTACTTATTTTAAAATAAAAAGTATAAAACTTGTGTTTCACAAAATGGTGTTAAAACAAAAAAGTTGGCAGCTGTAATTCACTACATCGGCGGAAATCGGCAGATGCGCCGTGCCACACTCGCTCCGCAATGCAATTCGTACACGTTGCTACACACATTTCCCACATTCACACGGGTGACCCTCACTGCATTTCATTTGTCTGACAGCAGCTATTATGGTCTCACATACATACATATATACATATATGTATAACTGTTTATGTTTTTAAATAAAAAAAAGAACGCTTTCCGCTGCTGTTTGTTGGGGGCGATCATTTCATTTCATACCATTTTTGGCCAAATGTTCAAATGTTTTCATTTTTTCCCATATCCACTTTAAAATTTATCTCTTTAGTTTTTGGGCGAAACAAAAAACACAGTTAAACTTTGGCTGATAATGTAATGGGATTTGTTTTCACACATAATTATAGTTGGCGCAGCGAAACTTTATTGCGGACACTTAAATATAATATATAAGTAGCTATGTGGGTCTGTATATATATATATATATATATATATATATATATATATATATATATATATATATATATATATATATATATATATAACTTTTGACTTGAGTCAGCGTAAAATATATATGAATACAAATAGTTATAAAGGCGTTGAATTTATGTGCGCCGCTCTCATTATGCGCTGTACTATAATAAATCAACAATGCTTCGAAATTGGTAGCGGAAGTCTCAGCCTCTCTCTCTGTCGGCAGTGGCTAATTGCAAATATAATTAGTTAAAATTTGTAAGCATAAATTGAAGTTGAAAGTTCACTGTACAAGGTTACACTGGCTTAATTGTCGAGAACTTGAGCTGAATTGAAGTGAATAAAGCGCTTATAAATTTATAGGCTTAAATCTAGTTTGAAAGCATGACTCGGAATAGTAAGATTCGGGAGCTTTTCTGCTTTGTTCATGCTCTGACTCTTTCAATACATAAATCGTCTTAAAATGTATGAGGGAGATATTTTTCATATATTTTTCTCAGCCTCAGTCAGTATCCTCAGCCTAAACTGACATTTCTGAAGCAGTGAGTCTCCAAGAAAAAAGTTGTTCGATCGATTTCGACTTGATTTCACCCTTAATCTTATTAAATTCCCAAAACTATATTCCAACTTTAAGAGATCACTTCGAAATTTCAAAAGCGCTCATCTCTCTCTCTCTCTCTCATGTCCCAAAATTCCTAACTAATAAATTATTCTGAAGCCAACAAACTATATTTTCTTTTATGAACTTTGCATCAAGTTCCGATGAAGGCCAATCATGTCTCCAATTGTTCTTACAAAGAAGCATAACAAAGCAGTGATTTCAATCTTAAAGTGAAATTTAAAATTTATGCACATTTTATGTATGTAAGTTGTTTATGAACCCATTCAGCGCAAAATTTTCTGAAGAACAATATATTTTTATGTCGCTTAATTTATAAAAAATTGCCCCCAGAAGTGCACTCAAAGCTTATAACACAATACGCGGTATATGAAGGGTTTTACAATAAGGATGCGTGGAAAATGAAATTGGAAGGGTAAGTGACGTGAAAAGTAACGCAACTCCTTGAGATCTATCGTTCCACAAATTGTACTGGAGGTAGTTATGTTGAGTATGTCAGGGTCTAGTCTGGATAGGTAGGAGCTTAGTCCGCTTACAGAATGAAGTTGTGCAAGGGTCACTCTTGTTTCGCGAGTCAACTCGAGTTCTGTGTCTGCAATGGGGGGTGTTGTTTCTCCAAGTACGCCATTCACGGGGAGGGAGTCAATGAAGGTGTTAATAGCTCCTCTCTGAATGGCATTCACTGCTTGTCTATAGTTAGTCGCATCCGAAGTCCTGTCGGTATAGTTATTTAGGTCGTCGTGGAATTTCAGAAATGTACTCTTGGTGGCTTTGGGAGGCGGCTCGACTTCTAATAGATGACTGCAGGTATGATTTCTGCGAAAGCATCCCAACAGAAACTTTTTGATAAGCATTACGTTATGCTTCTCGATAGGTAGCATACGGTCCTCATTGTGAAGGTGCTCGACAGGAGACATCAAGACATTCTAGTTCTAACTTCCTCCATCAATGTATATGCAGCGGAGCTCTCGATATTCAATCCTCCCGGATAAGGGCGAAAGGATCCTAATTTTCTGAGAACTCGATCCTTTAAAAATAGGGTTTGGATCATCTCCATAATTTCTTGAGCTTAGCACCAGTTTCAACTTTTCCCAGTTTCAATGTGACTCGATCAAAGTAACTCATTCGAAAACCCCTCCATTCACACACTCCCATCTACCAACATACATATATGGTGTAACGTACTCACACATGAACATAATTTCACGCGGCAACATAATACTCAGCGAACTTTTACACCAGCAAAAAAAAGTACCTCCGAAAGCTGCAGAAAAACCGTTAAAAATTGAAAATGCAAGCCGCTAAAAAAAGAGTCATGAATGATGGCGAATGAGTTTCATTGTCAGCGCGATGGAGAAAAAACGTCTGGCTTTTGTGTAGAAAATCGCGTAACGGCGCCGAGCTCCATCTCTTTTGTCTTTTTTTGCCGACAAAGAAGCGCGTAGTTATAGTTTGTCACATTGTTGTTGTTTTTTTGGTATGCATACGCAGCATACGCCTCTCACACCGTTATCACCGTTCACGGGAAGAGTACTTTCAACAGTTTTCCTTTCATTTTCACCACAATGCATATGACAACAGTATGTGTCTGCGGCTGCACACATTCGTCCGTCCGTCGTGTGTTTGTTTGTTTTTTGAGCGTGTGTGCCTTACAAAGGAAGTAAAAAGCGCGAAAGCAAACACTTTGACAAGCGGAAAAGTATGTTACCGTCAAACGGCGTGATGTCGGCGCGACTGCGGTGAGACGCGCAAACTTTGGCAATAAAAAATGAAATCGACGAAGAACAATAACAACACAAGTAACAATGGAAACTAAATAACGGGTATTGAAAGTCGACGGTCCTTGTAGGGAACGAGTGGGAAACTTTCTTCTAAGCTGAGAAATATTTTTGGCCAAATTCTTAACTTAACCTGAACTGATAATTTCAAGGCAGAAAGATGGATATACTATCTCTCACTCTCTCTTTCTTGCACTCCGTTAAAACTCCGTTAAACTCCTTTCTATAGTACCCGTTATGATTTATATTGTATTTGGAACCCATTTTATCAAGCTGATCCATTTGCAATCCACTTCATTTTTATGCTACTAAATCTCTAGTCGATAGTTTTGTTAATCATTTTTTAAATCGAGCAAGCTCTAGCTCTTAGTTTAACAAGCACTTAGTTGGATCTCCCTCTACTTCAATTTGTAAGCCATCTCCTAGCGCCTGATGAATTATTACTGGTGAAGAGAAAATTTTGAAGCTCCACTTGATATTTAGACGAGCTTCTTCTCCTATCTGAGCTGTGATCGCACATTTGTGAGCTGAACCATAAGTGAACGAAGATCACTGATCCTCAAGTGACAGAAACACATTATTAGGATGGTAATCAGTAGATCGGTCAAACCTTGAGTGGGGACAACTAACTTCTCTAAGCTCAGTATGTCTACAATCATTAGATTGAAGTGCTCCCTCTACTTATGAGCCATCTCCTAGTGCCTGATGCGTTATTACTTGATAAAGAGAAAATTTCGGAGCTCTATTAGATATTTATACGAGCTTCTTCTTCTTATGCCTGAGCTCTGATCGCAAGCTTTTTAAGCTGATCCCCAAATGGACGAAGATCACTGATCCGCAAGTGACAGAAACACATTATGATGGTAATCACGAGATCGATTAAACCTTGAGGGGCACCAACGAACTTCTCTAAGCTCAGTATGACTACAGCGATTTTATTAAAGAGCTTTGAAAATTGTCATGAGATATTTAAAGCCCTATTAAGCTATATAAGAAGAGTAACCCCGGTCTCCTGGTTAATTCGCCAACATTTTTCGTTTAATTTCAATATTTTAAATTTTTCATATAATTTACGAATTTTTTCCTTCAATAAAAAGAATAATTTTTCCTACAAGTAATCTTTTGCGACAAACAACATGTTGCATACACATATGCGCTTATGTGTGAGCCTTAGTGTGGTTTATCTGTTGGGCTTTTCACAGATTTTTTACAGCTTAATTGTCCAGTTCAGTGCTTTTTTTCTTCATTCCACGTGTTTTTGGCAGTTTTACAAATGTTTTTTTCGTACGCTCACAGTGTGTCGGTAAAAAGTATTGAACCGTATCATAAGTACATGTTACGCTTTGTGCAGCGTCCTTTTGTCTCGCATAGCCTTTATAGTCTGCTTATTTCACGGGGTTTTTCAGCTTTGTCAAAATCTATTAATTTTATTTTGTAGTTTTTTGCGGTGCTTTTACACTATACAAATTGCATATATCGATATTTTATCGTTGCGCTGAAAAAATAACTGAGAATTATTTTAAATTGAATTTTAAAAATCGTCGTCAGGCATTTTTGCCATAACAATTAGCGCGTCGGTATTTATAATAAACGTTGACGTGTTCATAAAACTTTAGTGTTTTTTTTGGTTTATTTATGGCAAATAACGGTATTTAATAGCACTTGTATATATACAAATATATATTTTTTTTGTTAGTGTCATAATTTTTGCTGACTTAATTGAGTTCGCATTGTTTTTTTTTTTGCCATTAAATTTAATACATTTTGTTGCAGCCATTAATTTGCTTTGTTGCGTGTATTTTGTATGCGTTTTCAGCAATTATTTTAGGTGACAAATTTTAATTGAATGATGGTATTAATTTTTTAATGCAAATAATCAAGTTTAATAACACTTTTATGACACATTGTCCGTTATTTTCGAAGGGCATTAATGCATTCATTAAATTATTGATGAAATATTGACATTTGTTGGCTTCATATTTTAAGCTCTCAAAACGAATTTGATGTATATTTAATAATTTTAATTGATTCCACACAAAATCATTAAAAAAATATTGCACTTTAATGTTTTTAATAATTTAACGAGTTCTCAAAACACAATTGAAAAATTTAACTTTTGCCCATAATGCTAGATGCTTAGACATCCTCTTAAAGTTTCCTAAAAACCATAATTATAATATCAGCCAGAGTTTTTGTAAGCCCTATAGCTTCAACTCAAGTTTTATGAACAACGTTTACTACATATACATAGATAGATAAACCAGCGGATTCTTTCTCTGTGAACCCTTGAAATCAGACCCGAAGAAACTTTGCAATAATAATCCATAGTTAAAAACCATTGTAGGTTTCCTGAATCCGAATATATAAGCGAAGCGAGCTTCGGCTTCTCACTTTAGATCGCCTTCAAACGGATGTCTGTTGGCTACCCAGAGGATACTTGGTCTGAAACCGGAAGTCGTGAGCTGCTTGAGTCACATGCAAAATAATCGTTCCTGGCCACTCCCAAGGGAATGGCAATCAGAAACTGCATCAACTTCTACATATCACCCCATCCCCTACCTTCGGATTCAGGAGTCAACTAAAGTACCAAAGTTCAAGATTTCAAAGCATCCTCATTGCTTTCTCTACTTGTACTGGAATATCATTCATGGTAGTATTTATACATCTAGCACTTAATTCATCTGTTAGCAGTATCACTACTGTTCGTTAAAATCAAGTGAGTCTAATAATGAAGTGACGAGGCCAGATATTCTCTGCTTTAGGCTACATCTTCAACTGATTGAGAGCCCAGAAAATCTTATCAATTCCAAGTAGTCCCGGAAACGCTTCTCCGGTAACAGTCTCTTAGCGGACATAAACCTTAGTCTATTCTATTTATATATTAACGGCTTTATTGGGAACGATCCATGAGATTTTTCATCATTAGACTCGATAAAACCTTGAAATAGTCTTAAGCGACATTCCATATAAAAATCCCTCCCAGGTTCCTTATTATATTGTCCACCCATCTTTTATCTTTTTAATTTTGAACTTATGACATTTCAGGAGTCATTTATGAACTCAGCTTATTAGACCACTGGGACTGCTTACTTTACTCTCTATAGTTTCGTGTGGATATATCTATTTTCATCGGCTTCTGTAGCTTAGCTGAAATTATTAATTATATGAACTCATTAGTGTTGATTAAATATATATATTATGTACTGTAATTTGCTTTAATTGTAAATTTTTTGCCATGAAAATAATTATGACTTTAGAATATTCATAACTATATAGTATAACCGCACTAGAAAACCAGCAACAGTAATTGTAATCATAATCATCCATTTAATGGTGCAATTGAAATTTGCGGTTGGCGAATTAATGTACTTTAATGAGTCGTACATATATTACGAGTTTACGTTATGAGATACATAATATACATAAAAGGAAAAATTCAAAATCAACCAGATTAGATAAACCAATTCGATTGATTGAGAGTGTAATTGCATTAAGCGAATATTTTAAATTGTAATTTATTTAGGAAATTTGTATTTATTTGTAAAATTATTTCAACTATTCCGCTTTATCTGCGGTTGAAACTCGGTGTAAACAGTTATTTGCGGGATTACATATATTTTTTTAATGCGCGGATATGGATTTATAACTAAAATATTAACAATTTGGGGTGGTCCTTAAATTATGACGGCTAAAGAGGTTCGTAGGCTGTATGGCATAAAGCTGTTTCGCTGTAATATGAATCACACGTAGTGATCTGATACGCTTTAACGTCTCCAATAGGTACTAAAATTAATTTGAATTATTTTTTCCTTAAAAAAATGTTTTGGCGAGTAACGATTCGAACAAACAACTGGTATAAAACACTAAAACTGGTATAAATAAATATATGCTATTGATTCGACAGATTATGAGGAATGGCTAACCAAAATATAACTGGTATAAATTACTAAAACTGGTATAATGTAATAAAACGTGATTGAAACGAACAAAAACTGGTATAAATAATGAAACTGGTGTAATAAAAGAGAATCTACCCTCGAAAAACTCTGTAAATTCGCGAATCAACGCGAAAAACTGGTATAAATTACATAAATTGGTATAATAAAATTTAGATAAAAATATATTTTGATATATAAATAGCAAACTAGATATTCTCTTTACATTGCATGGTCACCCTAATGTGAATACATATCTACTGATGTGACTTTATACATAAATATATGTAAAATATTATAATATAATTGGAGGAAGCACACACACACACTAGTAAAGCATTCATTCAATATTTCTTTTATTTGCATTTTTAATATTCCGCCGGTCATTCATTCTACGGCTCGCATATTTATCAACTTCATCGTAATGCCGCTGTTTTCACTGATACGCGATTCAATTACCGCACAAAATAATTTATTTATACGATATTTGATGCATCAGCGAGTGCACTGAATAAATCAAATGAAAATTGTATTTTCAAATATGCACACAAACGCACACATATCCATGGACATATGTATGTATGTGTGTCTGTTTGTGTTTACGCAAATTAACGCGCCCAGCCAGCGGGCGCAGGCGCAGGCCGTATTTGCCCATTTGTTTACCGATATACATGATTTGATTAACGCCACAGAAACGAGAAATCCGCCGTTGTAATTATACGCCTACACATACACACACACACACACACACACACACACACACACACACACACACACACACACACACACACACACACACACACACACACACACACACACACACACACACACACACACACACACACACACACAAACAAATATTGCATTTATTCATTGTGGCACGTGAATATCGCATGCTTACATACCTTTGGATGCGCACTTTGTACTCGCACAATGCATTTGTGGAATTTCAATGCTTTTAGCTGCAAACACACAAACATAAATATATAATATATGTTTAACTGGGTCTGTGTGTTAGCATGCAAATTGCTCTGTGTTTACTTGCCCGCATTCGTTGTTGGTGGGTGCATGCAGCTGATCAGCATTTGCACTTTGCATAAATGTTTGGCATAAACATGGGTTAAATAGCATAACTAAAAGCATAAATACGTAGGGCTTAGTTGGTGGAAAGATATATATGTACATACATACATACATACTTATACTACCTTATGTACTTTTCTACAAATTTCATACTCGAACGCATAGCTTGATAGAATTGTTTGTGGAATATGCTTGAAAATTTATGTTATGAAATTCTAACGGAATTCTAACGAAGTTAATATCCATGTTCGAGAATTTCAAAGTAATTTTCAGAATTCTATGTTGCAGAGAAACCAATAATATTTCATGTCCTTTTTCAATTTTAATTAATTCTTAAGAGTATATTAGTTGTATTCGATTCACCAATGCCTTACACGTTATGATTGAATTAACTTTTGAAAGCAACAAAAAAGTGAAGAAAATATGTGGATTTTGCTTCAAAACATCTTTTTCAGATCTACATATATCAACGTGACGGTATATAATTTATTAATATATAAGTATATAATTTATTTAGACCAGTTGCTTGTTCAGTTCGAAGTAGCTAAAAATTATGTTATCACAGTCTTGCCAAACGTTTTTCGAAGTTTTGTTGTCTAAGCTCTCACACCGCCGCTAAACTTTATTTGGTAGTACTTATTTATATATATGTATATATTTGGCGTAGAAACCGCTTAAGCGATTATAACCGAATCCACCAGATCGCGCCACTCGTTCCTCCTTTTTGCTTTTTGGCGCCAACTGGAAACACCAAGTGAAGCCAGGTCACTTTGCACTTGGTCTTTCCACCGGAGTGGAGGTCGTCCTCTTCCGCGGCTTCCTCCAGCGGATACTGCATCAAATACTTTCAGAGCTGGAGTGTTTTCTTCCATCCGTACAACGTGACCTAGCCAGCGTAGCCGCTGTCTTTTTATTCGCTGAACTATGTCAATGTCGTCGTATAAATCGTACAGCTCATCGTTCCATCGTCTGCGGTATTCGCCGTTGCCAATGTTCAGAGGACCATAAATCTTACGCAAAACCTTTCTCTCGAAAACCCCAAGAGTCGTCTCATCGGATGTTGTCATCGACCACGCTTCGGCGCCATACATCAGGACGGGAATAATGTACTTATTTACTAGTCTAAATATATCAAGATGTCAAACCCTTCGATTTTAGCTAGACCGTTTAACACATCCCCATACAAATTGAATAAATACAGAACCATGCCTCAAATAAAGTCTATACTCTCTATACAAATAGGAGAATAAGCTAGTTTAGTTTATCTAGATGGATAAGACCATATCTAGTCCAAGAACTTTTAAAATTCGATAAAAAAATTCACTGATAGGATAGGACCTTGATAGAAGATATGTATATCACTTGACTTAAACCTTCAATCACTTATGCGATTTTTAATATCGGTTCTCAACAGATCAGGGAACTAAGCGGTATTTGTCTGTCTAAGAGTTTATAATAATTGATCACACAGATCTCTCCCCGTGTCGATCTCTTGAACACTTCCCAGTCTTAAACTAAACTAAAAACTAACATCTTTGGAGTAGCGGTCGATCTATCTGCTAATTACACATTATTTAGCCAGCTGTGGTGTTATCCTTGATTAAAATCCAGATACACTAACATTAAGAGAAAGTATTATCAATTTTATTTTACAAAACTCCCTTTCTATTACTTTTGATTCTAAATAGCCACAAAAACCCGCTCAGAATTCTCATCATATGATTGGACAACTTTCTTAATTAAATCTAAAACGTAAATCTGATTCAAAAGTCATCCACATCAACCTCTAATGTAAATCTTATATAAATCCCTACATTCACATATACATTACAACCTTTATGACTATAATCTTCTACAATCAAATTTATGTCGCCAATGTTATTCCCTTTGTGTGCAATTTCCCACCACTTCATCAGATTGCTGTGAGTTAATTAGAGCAAAGGTCAGCTAACTTAATGACATCAGCAATTTAAACACAGAAATTTGATATTAAGATTTTTCGGTGTGACATTATCTTGATTGTGTTTGGTCAAATCTAATTTCACACTTAATTGAGAAATTTCCCTTTTTGGAGCATAACAATTCTGGGGCATAAGCATTTTCGTAATTATGAGCCGGAATGCATATCTCCGATTCCATTACGAACTTGGCCGCAGTTGCTTTTAGCTGATGCTTTAGATTAATTGCTCTACTAAATTGTGTAGAAATTATTTGGATAAATATTTTATAACTGTACATTTAACGGTTTGGGAAAATTTTCATGCAGAGTTGAAGTGTGAGTGTTGTTTTGTGTGTGGTGTGAAGTATATAATAATAATAACAACAGTAGTAATAGTATTACTTCTAGAACAGCTTGGAATGTCTACTTGTACTGTGATAAGATTACTAGTACTCGCTGCCAGTAATATATTCGACTATCATTAAATATATGTCTGCCAAATAGCTTTGCAATTTAAGTCCATTTGTACTAGATTTAAATACTCCTTGGTTACCCTCGTAAGTTAATGAAAATACCTCCTTCCTTTTATATACACTCGTATGCGCAAAAAAGTGATAAATTGCTGCCGTAAAATCGATTCAAATATTAATTAAAAGCTTGTGAAAAGTCGATTTCAATTTCCTTTTCAAAAGTGTGCAGAAATTTGTGTGAAACTCAGCTGCCATTCAATTAGAAAGTTAAGCGTCTTTCAATTAAAAATTTATGAGCCAAATACTAAAGCTACTTAATTTGAAGGGGAAATATAAGAAATTGCACATGTATTTTAGTAGGTAGTGTATTTAGCTATAAAATAAATATAGGAAAAATATATAATTTTTTTATTAAAAAATATTTAAAAAAAAAATTAAATTTAAATAAAACTAAAATCATTTTCTTATCGAAGCTATTGTTATTGAAATTAAGCCGCTTAAATATTCTTAAATATCAAACCCACCACTAACTCAAAAAATCCAACACCTTACTGTCTTACCACACGCATGCACTTGATAGTTACACCTTCCTAGCTTTATAACGGCATTTAATAGCTGAATATAAATTCGTTGAAATGCACACCTACACAAATTTAAAACTCTCCACCGACGCAAGGTGCATGCAACATCAAGAGAAACACATATCTCGATCTTTACAACCGACCAACTGATAAGCTGCCACACACGTGCTGCATTTGTGGGCGTCAAAATCCATAAAAAAGGTATCGAAGATAAGCGAAATTGAGATAGAGCGAGAAATGAGGAAAAAGTTAACATTCCAAACACAAAATAATCTTTTGAAATTTCCATTACGCATTCATTCATAATCGCATTTACAATCACACCCACACACATATACTTCCATTACACAGGACAGCTGCATTGAGGCAGTACACAGTTATCGAAATACTTATATACCCGTAAGCCCAATAACAATGACAACTGACAGTGATAAATGATGCAACAGAAGGCATAACTAATACTATAACTACCTTAAATTGCCACCTGGTGACTTGAATGTGGGCAGTTATCAGGTGGAGTTTAATAAAGAAGTCAAATGAAATTTAAATAAAGATGGACAGGAATTCTATATTCTTATAATTCATAACAATCAAAGGCACATGTATACTGCCAAGTGTCGGGTTATTATAGAGATTTAACACACGTTGTGTATAAATGTAGATACCAAATTATATATTTCTACTCAATTTCATTCAAAATATCTTACATATTGAAAGATATATTCTACAAACAAACATCTAGAATAAAATTATAAGATCCATAACCTTTTCAAAAAAGTCTGACCTCATCTGATCCCTCAAAATGTAAATAAATCTGACCTTACGTGACCCTAAAAAATATTAGCAAACCTTAACCGGGACCTTAATGACTTTTGGCAGGGAATGGTTTGTTTACATTTTTTGCCTGAGTTCATTGATTTTTGGCCGATACTAGTTTACACTTTGTCTGATGTCAATGACCTTTGTCCAGAATTTGCTTATATTTTGTCTGTGGTCAATGATCTTTGTCCGGGGTTTGTTTACATTTTGGCTGAGATTTATTATGCCCTTTATTTATTTTATGAGGGATCTCAGGAGTTCGGGTTTGTTTTCTCTTTGAGGGGTAACTTAAGGTCATGTACTCTGAGGATCCACCTGATGGGACCGTGTGTGATCGGGTTTGTTTCCGTTTTTAATGGATATACATTTGAGAGAACACATGATGTTAAATTGGTTTACGGTCGAGTGGTCACGTAAAGAAAAGATTGTTCACATTTTCAGGGTTCATAGGTGGTAATCTTTTGGAGTCACGGGTGGTCAAGTTTATTAACATTTTTGGTGCAGAAATGAAAACAATATGGGTATTCTTAGGTTTAGCTAGGTGAAGCCAGAGATTAATGGAGCTCACGGGATATCAAACCAGAGATGTCGTGTAGGAAAGTTTGCTTACATTTTCAGGGTTTAAGTGAGGTCAATTTTGTGGAGTCACGGGTGATCAACTTTGTTAACATTTTAGGAGGGAATATGAAATCAAGTTGGGTAGTCCGTGTGGTCAAGGTTGATCAAGCTGGGGTGTCGTGAGGTCAAGCTAGGGATCGAGAAGCTGTATTTTAACGATTACTAGATGACAATGGACATTGCAGAAAAAGCTGAAAATGTCAATTATGGCATAATGGAAAGGAAATTGTAGAGAAGTACCGTGAGGTGTGCAATCTAATAGAAAATTGTTATTACATTTCAGATACTACGAACTCACAGATAAATTTGAAAATATATATGGTATTTATTATAACTAAAAGCAATTCGAATGCACAACAACAACAACGAAGTCATTGACATTTGAAAGACCATTTTATTGAAAAGAAAGTTTTTGGATTTTTCACAAAAACAACAACGAAACAACACTTACTTATATTAAACCAGTTTTAAGCTTTGTCAGCTATTTCTAAAGCATTGCACGTAGAAAGCTCACAAAGCAATTATCAAACAAAAATTTGCTACGACACATGAAATTTTCAAATTCACTTCCTTTGCGCAATTGCCAAAGCCATCAACAACAACTACTTGCTGTCAATGTTTTCAACTAACGGGTGATTTTTTTGAGGTTAGGATTTTCATGCATTAGTATTTGACAGATCACGTGGGATTTCAGACATGGTGTCAAAGAGAAAGATGCTCAGTATGCTTTGACATTTCATCATGAATAGACTTACTAACGAGCAACGCTTGCAAATCATTGAATTTTATTACCAAAATCAGTGTTCGGTTCGAAATGTGTTTCGCGCTTTACGTCCGATTTATGGTCTACATAATCGACCAAGTGAGCAAACAATTAATGCGATTGTGACCAAGTTTCGCACTCAGTTTACTTTATTGGACATTAAACCAACCACACGAATGCGTACAGTGCGTACAGAAGAGAATATTGCGTCTGTTTCTGAGAGTGTGGCTGAAGACCGTGAAATGTCGATTCGTCGCCGTTCGCAGCAATTGGGTTTGTGTTATTCGACCACATGGAAGATTTTACGCAAAGATCTTGGTGTAAAACCGTATAAAATACAGCTCGTGCAAGAACTGAAGCCGAACGATCTGCCACAACGTCGAATTTTCAGTGAATGGGCCCTAGAAAAGTTGGCAGAAAATCCGCTTTTTTATCGACAAATTTTGTTCAGCGATGAGGCTCATTTCTGGTTGAATGGCTACGTAAATAAGCAAAATTGCCGCATTTGGGGTGAAGAGCAACCAGAAGCCGTTCAAGAACTGTCCATGCATCCCGAAAAATGCACTGTTTGGTGTGGTTTGTACGCTGGTGGAATCATTGGACCGTATTTTTTCAAAGATGCTGTTGGACGCAACGTTACGGTGAATGGCGATCGCTATCGTTCGATGCTAACAAACTTTTTGTTGCCAAAAATGGAAGAACTGAACTTGGTTGACATGTGGTTTCAACAAGATGGCGCTACATGCCACACAGCTCGCGATTCTATGGCCATTTTGAGGGAAAACTTCGGAGAACAATTCATCTCAAGAAATGGACCCGTAAGTTGGCCACCAAGATCATGCGATTTAACGCCTTTAGACTATTTTTTGTGGGGCTACGTCAAGTCTAAAGTCTACAGAAATAAGCCAGCAACTATTCCAGCTTTGGAAGACAACATTTCCGAAGAAATTCGGGCTATTCCGGCCGAAATGCTCGAAAAAGTTGCCCAAAATTGGACTTTCCGAATGGACCACCTAAGACGCAGCCGCGGTCAACATTTAAATGAAATTATCTTCAAAAAGTAAATGTCATGAACCAATCTAACGTTTCAAATAATTACGATGAGATTTTGCAAATTTTATGCGTTTTTTTTTTTTAAAGTTATCAAGCTCTTAAAAAATCACCCTTTGCAATACAAACGAACAAACGGACAGTTGCATATACAAACATACATACATACATACATTTGAAGCTTAATTGCTGCAGACACTATGAAGAACGCCAAAGCTGCAGCTTTTCCAAGAGATTGCCATGGCGCAGAGCTCACCATGATGCATATGTGACAAACAATGTAATTACAAACTGTTTGTATGCATATGTTTGTGTGTGTGTTTGTATATATGGACATGAGCCAGTATACCCGTAAGCACAATGATCGGAAAATTAAATTGGAAGCTGCTTTCAAATGCAGCAACAAACCAGCAGAAACAATTACATACGAGTTATATGAGTGTATATATGTATGTATACATGTGTATATACATTTGCTTTGTGGCTGCTGCAATTGCACAGCTGCAAATGGCCACCGACAATATTTGTTGTTAATTTTTATTGGCATGCAAACATATGTACTTCTGTATACATACATACATACAAACACTTTTATATACTTGCATGTCTACAATCGTTCAATTTGATGTTTGAATTAATTACTTGTGTAAACCGCTTACATTACATATCTTCATATATAGATATATGTATGCTCGTTATGTATAATTTATGCCTTATATTTCGCATGTGCCTTGACACATGGCTATCAAAAAGTGCTTTATACATACTCGTACACAAAAGTCCACAACAGCAGTAATTGTCTCATTAAGTTTTATGTGGAAATGTCCATATGTCACTCCTACTCTTTTTTGATTACCACCTCCACACTCGCTTGGTGGACGACCACCCCACCATTACCCCTTCAAGCGTTTATGCCATTTTATCGAGTATATGTGACACGCAATCTTAACTGTATAATACTCTCATTAACAATATTATAAATGCAAGTACTGATATTTATGGTTAATAATATTTAATTCGTGGTAAATAAAGTTGGTTTGGTATTAGGGTGGTTCAAAAAAAAATAAATTAAAAAAATATATATAAATATTTTTAAAAAGTTAAAAATTCATTTTCTACAACTTTGCTTCCGCCGTTTTTTTTGTAAATTTAAGGCTTTATTGTATAAAAACGGTTACAAAACTGTTATTCAAAATGTTGGCCGTCGGTGACGAAAGAACTCCTCATTTTTCGAGTCTATCGAAGTATCATTCAAATTTTTGACTTTTTCATAAGAACTGAAGTGCTCGTTAGCTAGACCGTGTGCCATCGATCGGAACAAGTGGTAGTCAGATGGAGCAACGTCTGAGGAATCCGCCGTTTGGGTAAGATCTCCTATTTCAGTGTCTCCAAATATTCTTTGACCACCTTTGCGACGTGAGGCCGAGCATTGTCATGCTGGAGAATAACTTTATCGTGTCTTTCCTCGTACTGTGGCCGTTTTTCTTTTAGTGCTCGGCTCAAACGCATCAATTGCGTTCGGTATCGATCTCCTGTGATGGTTTCACTTGCCTTTAGCAGCTCATAATATATCACCCCCAGCTGGTCCCACCAAATGCTGAGCATGACCTTGGCTTCATAATTACCATTCTTAAAACGTTGAAACCATTCGCCACATGTTCTTTCATTTGGACAGCCTCACCGTACGTATGCGGAAGCATTCGATGAGCCTCAGCCGCATTTTTCTTGGAATTAAAAAAGAAAAGTCAAATTTACCGCAAATGTCGAGAATTCGGCTCAAAAAGTGACATTTTCAATTGAGAATAAGTTTGGGATGCAAACAGATCTCTACAAATATTTTGTTTGGTTAATGTTGACACAAATGTTCAAGATCGATATAAACGATTTATTCGACCAGTGCTTGACCCTAGAGACATCTATTGGAAAACGGCGGAAGCAAAGTTGTAAAATTGGATTCAAAAATAATTAAATAAAAAAAAATATTTTTAGAAGTAAAAAAAAAAAAATATTAAAAAATTAAATAAATCAAATTTAACAAAAAAATATTTTTTAACTTATTTTAAAAAACTTTTTTTTTGTATTTTTTTATAATTTTTTCTACTACTGATAAATGTTGAGCTTCGAATATCAGTTTCCGGTTAAAAAAGGTTAAAGAAATCTTTGTAAATAAATTTTTTAAATTTTTACAAAATTAATTTTATATTCAAATTTTATAAAAAAAATATTTATTTTCCGTTTTTAATTTTTTTTTATATTATGTTTTTTTATTTTTTCTTGATTTTTTGTTAATTTTCTTCTACTGGTTCGACTTCGACTTCGATTTCGATTCTCTTATTATTTTAATTCTCCTTCTTCAAGAGTATTATGATTTCATGAACTTAAACCAACGATCGGAATTTGATATCCTTTACTAACGCTTAAGAACATAAATTAATTAATTAATACATTAATAAAGTACTGATATTTAGCTTTGAAATAGCCTCATTTATTAAATTTTGTTCCAAAGGAAAGCAGAAAAAGGGAGATAAACACATGAAAGCCAAAAAAAAATTTTGATTTAGTATAGAAACAAATTAAAAAAATAGTTTTTATATGCATTATATGTTGAAAACTCTCAATTGGGTGTAGCTTCTTAACTAATTTCTTTATATTTTGAATTTCATGAAATTTCTTCTTAAAGAAATTAAAAATTTCACTTAACTTAAAACCAAACCTTAATATTATACTGCTTATTTATAAATTTAATTTTAGAAGCATTTTTGATGTTTCCAACTATTTCCTAACTCATTTAAGTAACAATTTGGCAACCTAACCCAACTTAGCTGTACGAATGGAACATAACCTCATTGTAGTCTCACGAGGTTTACATATATATATTCATTATTTCTCCATTACTTATTTAAACATTTTAAATTTATTTTAGATACTTTCGTTATTATTTTAATTTAATTGAACCGCATCACTGTGATCCATTTCATTACCACAATGTATATATAGTCGTTTACCCACTAATAGTGTACATGTGCTTTCCACGCCACGCTTAATGAGCGACACTTATTTGTGTGCTGCAAACTGTGATGAGCCAAACTCCCACCCCGAAATTAGCAGCAAACCAAAAAGAAAAACATACAAAAAAAACCATACCAAAACGATTTTTTAAGTGTTGTTTAAATAGCGGAAATGCGTAAGATTAAATCACCGGCAATTATACGCCGTGACCAACACAAGCCAACAGTCGAAGAGAGATTGAGGTAGGAGGGCATGCGGCTTTAGCAATGACAGTGGCAATGAACGCGGTGGCGGTGGTGTTGGCGCTTGGCGCTGACGACAGTCAAACCAATGTGGCATGTCAGACGGACGCTCCACTGCCACTCAGTGGAACGCGTAGCGGCGGCGGCGTATCTTCAGCGCGCGACGCGTTTCAACTTCACTCAAGCATGGCAACACAAGCCAAGCCAATCCAAATGCCATTCAAGCCAATCCAATTCAATTCAAGCGCCGAAGCAAGACGCATCAACAACCATATCGTTGTTGGGAAAATATTTGGCAAGTTTTGAAGTTGACACACCACCGCGCCACGCCACGTGTCCATGCCAAGTGTTTCTGTGTGCGCGCGCGGACAGACATTCATTTTAATTGTTATCAGCAAACGACATTTAAATGCAAATAACTCGTAAAAGTAGCAGCAATTGAAATGACGCCTTTATCGAGCAGCCAGCCGCGCGCTCTCTACTCTACTCTACTCTTAAGCTATGCGACTCTGCGGCTGTGTTGTGCTGTGCACGCTACCCGGCCATTTAGCTAATGCCATGTTATGTTATGGCAGCACGCAAACCCGCATTTTGTATTTATATTTGCTAAATTCTATTTATGTATATGTACATATATTTGTGTGTATTTTGTTGTTGTATTTAACTTATGTTTTGTTTTTCCATTTAATTTGCAGATTGCTGTGCTGCGCATCTACGAGATGGTATGAAGGAGCCGACGAACAACTTGGACGATATTGTAAGTACAACAACAACTAAATATGCTAACGAGCCTTCTGCTACAATAGAAATATATATATATATAAGTATACAGTTGTGTTGAAATCATCATCACATTCCTAGACTAAAGCGACGCGGCGCTACAACAAACACACACGCGCAATATGTCGTTAATGTAACCGCCTGCCGCCGCACCCTGTATGCTAACAATAAGCAGCGCTGGTGCGCTTACAATACTTTTTCATCAACAATGCTTAGCAAAAACAAAAGCAAAAATTTTCCGAACAAAAATAACAAAAAGAATATGAGAGCGCGCTGGAGGAAGCATTAGAACAATTGAATTGGGGCAGGATCAAGTTGAAAGTTGAATGAGAGATAGAAAGAGGGGGAGTGAGTGATGGGGGTGCAGCGAGTGCTTGGAAAAATTAAATAAAAGAAAATGCCATAAAATAATAAAATAGAATGTAATGAAATGGCCTGGTCTGGGCAGGCGAGGCGCGCTGCTAGGCGCTTACTGTGCTTAGCTTTAGTTTGGCTTGACTTGATGTGGCCTCGCGCAGCACGCCAACGCGCGCACATAATCACACACAAGAGTGACACACAGCGCACATAAATTCCAATTTAAATATAAGCTTACAGCTGTGCGTTTGTATGCCGCATGCGCTAGCATTTCACTAACGTAGCAGGGAATGCTAGCAGAGCAGAAGTAGTAGAAGCAGTAGAAAAGAACAAATATTTGTGTATGAAAAAAAGTTTTGTCGCTAAAAAGCGTATGAAAATTCTACTCGAACTTGGCATTTTTGAGAAATGAGCACCGTTGCGCTGCGACGCGCCGTGCTCTGGCATGCAGATGACAATAATTCCAATGTCTCAACTCAGACAAACCTACAAACGCGCATAGGCAGACTGTTGGCTCTGCTGACAGCTAACAAAGTCGTTGGTGGGTGGCGGTGGCGTTGGCGCTTGCCTCTCACAAGGCGCAACTCAGCACCTTCTCAGCGCGTCAGTCGAGTCAGTCAAGTGCGGCACACGCCAGGCGGGCATGCAGTCAGCAAGCTAGGCAGTCATAGCGCCTAGGCTAACCTGCTACATATATATAATATAAGTTAGGCGGCATGTCCGCTCTGTCGACTGAAATTGTGTTATGCAAACGTCCGCTAGTCTCGTTGGGCATAATTCCTTCGAGGCTCACTCGTTGACTCGCGGTTGCTTTGCAAAGGCGCGGTTGTGGTTGAATGTACTCTAAACAGCGCGTAGCATACTCTAGGGCGCTATTGCATGTGGCTTTGTGGGTTTTTTGTGTTTTGTAGCTTTATTGTTGTAGCGCAGAGTTTATGTTGTAAGTGATAGTGGAGTTAGTGATATTACTTAATTGCATGAAATATTTGCAGTAATTACTAGTTTTGAAGCAAGGGATGTGCTGAAATTTAGTTAGTACTGAAACAATTATTTTTGTATATATCTATGCAAATGTTTTAACATAGTGCAACTAACTTCCAACGCCTTGAGTTTCTGCATGGTTTTGAGCTTCACTTTTTGTATTACTTTCTAGGAATTCTACGACGATAGCTGTCGGTGACAGTCTTGGAATGACTATAAATGCATTCCGTTCCGTTTGCGTACACTCGACTGTCATCAGAAGCCTTCTTAAATCCTTGTAATTTACTAATTGAATTCCAGATAAACCCTTATTTGCTCAAGCGGCAGGTACTCAGCCTTCTGAATGTACCTGTTGTATTGATATAATGAATGCTGATCTCTTTTCTCTCATCTGGTACACCTATCGAATTGAAATTATTTGAAATAGAGCTTTTCTGTTGATAGAAATAGATGTATATGGGTCTTCTGTGATTCGAGATTTGGTTATACCAAGTGAAGCCAGGTCTTTCTCCACCTGGTCCTTCCATTGGAGTGGAGGTCTTCCTCGGCTTCCACGCGCGGATACTGCATCGAAAACTTTCAGAGCTGGGGAACTTCGATTCCATTCGAACAACATGACCCAGCCAGCGTATCCGCTTTCTTTTTATTCGCTGAACTATGTCTATCATTTAGCTCATCATTCCATCGCATGTAGTATTCGCCGTTGCCAATGTTTAAGGGACTCTCGAAAACTCCTAGTGCCATCTCATCGGATGTTGACATCGTCCACGCTTCAGCACCATAAAGTAGAGCGCACTTTCCTTTTCAATTGCCTACTCAGTCCATACTAGCACCTGTTGGTAAGAGTGATTCTGCCTGGGATTTCAAGGCATTATGACATTTGATGTTGATGCTGGTGCCTAGGTATACGAAATTATCTACAATTTCAAAATTATGACTGTTAACAGTCCGTAGGAGCTGACTGTTTCTTTGATGACAGGATTATTTCGTCGTCGAGCGGGAAAAAGCAGAACTGTGCGTCTTGTTCCCAATGATATCGATATCATCGGTGTACGTCAGCAGCTGTACACTCTTATAGAACATTGTACCTTCTCTGTTTAGTCCCGATCCTGACAGAGCTTTTGGTGTTGCTCAACGTCAGCTTACACAGCCTCAACAAGCTTCGAAGCTTTGACGAGCTCAAGGCAAAGATTCGCGCCTAAAACCTCTCTACACCGCTTGAAATTCTCGAAAAATAAAGGAAAATGGTATTATATCTTAAAAATAGTCTAAATAATTTATTTATTTTTAAATTAAGAGTTTTTTTTTTATTTATTTCCAACCAATTTGGAATCCTTTTCAAAATATTTATTTTAGAAATTAAACAAAACAATTTGAAATTAGATGACCCCAGATCACCAGAGGGTTAGTTGATTTTTGCTAAAAAAAATTAAATTCAGTTCAACTGCAAAGCAACAACAATTTCTCACTGCAACAACAACGCCACGTGACGCGTTCTAGCGCCAGCTTGATCCCACACTTAATCCAAGCTACGATTTAAGGCAACCGCGTTGGCAAATGCCACTTTTACTCACACACATACATATATACTCATGTATATATCTGCATATCTCTATGTATATAGCCATTCATTGTGTGTTGCTTTGCATTTTTAATTCATTTCAGCATGCAATGTTTACATTTTGTTGCGCTCAATGTCAAATTGTATTTATAAGTAAATTAATTTGAGACAACCAAGTTGGCAAGCGAGCAGCTGGAGGCCGACAGTGGCACAAGGATGACACAAAAGCACACAATGTAAACAGAAGGTGGGAGAGATAGCAGAAGTCGCGTCAAATATGTAGGGTCGCAAGAAAAACAAAACAAATACTTGCAACAGAATTAAACAGAAAAGTTGGTGCAAAAAAACAGAGAAAGCGAGCAAAACAAAGCAAAGGAGTGAAGAACAGTTCATCTGTCGTTGTGTATGTGAGTGCATTAAAAATAATAACAATGTTGTAGCAGAGTAAACAAACATATTGTGCAGTTGACGTGCCACAACCAGTCAACAAGCCAGCCAGCTGGTGAAGCAGCAAATAGCTAGCGGGCATGTGGCAAAGCAATGTAGTATATGGAAGCGGGTAGTGAAAACAAAGACAACGCGACTCCCACAAGTCAAAACTTTAGTTAAGCTCGCAGCGCGAAATGCCAGTATGTTTATGGCAGCCCATAAACATATACATAATAATAATAATAATAATAGTAAAAAAATAATAACAATAATGATAAGGATTACAATAAAAACGAGCACGTCAAAAGGGTTGAATAATGTAAACAACAGACAAGTGCTGAAATATAAACAATGAAGGGCGAAGAGCGTGCTGTTGAAGTGTTTTGGTGGAGATCGAGAGATAAGCGAATATAAATTAAAAAGATTAAAAAATAGTTGGACTTAATTATTTTATTTTACATAATTATTATAATTATTTTGGGCTTGTTAAATTATAGGTACCGTAATTAAGAAACCCACCGAGTTTTGTCGAGTTTGATCGAGGGGGTTGTCTTGTACAGATTTGGACCATAGGTTGATTTTGAGACGACCACTGTATTTCCCATTTTTACTGGATTGTACATAGTTCACTTTATAATTACCACTGCCACTTTTTGCTTGTAATTTCTATAATTTCCTAGTTTATGAAAATACCGTTAGTCATGACTTATGATTTTCCGTCTACAAGTTGAACATGTTGATCTGTGTTGAAAAATGTCTTAGAACTTTGGGTTTTATAATGAGATTGGTGTAGTCATTGTATGTGTATGTGATTGGCGTTGAACCGTTTAGCCGCAGTTCGGCGCCAGTTGTAGATTCCAAGTGTAACCAGGTCGCTCTCCACCTGGGCCCTACAACGGAGCGGATTCCTTCCCCTTCCTCGGTTTCCTCCGGCGGGTACTGCATCGAACACTTTCAAAGCTGGAGTGTTTTCGTCTATTCGGACAACATGACCTAGCCAGCGTAGCCGCTGTCTTTTTATTCGCTGAACTATGTCAATGTCGTCGTATAACTCATACAGCTCATCGTTCCATCGTCTGCGGTATTGGCCGTTGCCAATGTTCTGAGGACCATAAATCTTGCGCAAAATTTACCTCTCGAAAACTGCTAGTGTCGTTTCATCTGATGTTTGATTTTGGTTCGTCGAGAGAGGACTTTACTTTGCATACTCAGTCCAAAGTAGCACCTGTTGGCAAGAGTGATTCTGCGCTGGATTTCGAGGCAGACATTGTTGGTGTTGTTGATACTGGTTCCCAGGTATACGAAACTATCTACGACTTCGAAGTTATCACTGTCAACAGTGACGTTGGAGCCAAGACGCGAGTGCGCCGACTGTTTGCTTGATGACAGTAGATATTTCGTCTTGTCCTCATTCACCTCCAGATCCATTCGCTTCGCCTCCTTATCCATGCGGGAAAAAGCAGAACAAACGGCGCGGTTGTTGCTTCCGATGATATCAATATCATCAGCGTACGCCAGCAGCTGAACACTTGGTGTAGTACTTCTGGTATTGTCTGTTTCCAATCATTTTTGAGAACTGAATGTAGTTTTCGTTAAATAAGGAGTATGTGAGAAGGATCTCTTAGCTTTTAAGGATCATATAGCATCGTCTACTATTACTGCATCATAAAGTCATACTTCATACACCTTTCTGTTATATAAAGACTTATTATATTGAGAAACGATCTTATCCTCCTCCTCCTGGGACTTGTCAAAACTTTCTAACCTTTGCATATTCCTTTCAAAGTTCCATTAACAAGTGCTTAACGTAAATATCTCGAAAGACTGGTAACTCGTATTGCGTTTAAATGCTTGTTAGGTCCATATTATTATTATATAGCTTAAGATAACTTTGTTATAATCTTTTTCTAAACAAAACAAATCCCAGAGTACAAAAACACAGCCTTTAAATCACATAAAAGCTACTCTTAATGGCAACTAACTCTCAAGAATCGCATTTAAAATTTGCACAAAAACTGTAAATGTCAGTGACTAACGGGCTGTGCGTGCAGCAAGTGGCACTTTCATTTCCATGTGGGCGAACTCCTTGAACTCGAACGTCATTAAAAGACAGCACGAGTGATGGCCACCCCCACAAATAGAGAGTGTTGAATGAGTGAAAGAAAGGAAATTGCTAGCAATACAACAGTTGTATTGTTGTTTTGTGGCCATATTTTTAAGTGTGGCGTACATACATATATTTTTGCATGAGCCGCTGTTTAACAATGACAACGACAGCTGTCACAACTTCTGGCGCTCAGCTTCCGCCCGAAGCGCACCACAAGCTAACGCTGCTGCTTCTTTTTTCCTTCATTGGTTGGCCACTTTTCGCAGAAGCCAAATGCCACCGCGGGCACGTTCTTCAGGCAACGCCTTGTGGCACGTACGTATAAATGTATATGTAACAGCAAAGCCTTGGACAATCTTTCATCAACAACTCGCTCGACGCGACACTCGGAATTGTGCGTGCAACATGTGCATGACGCAATTGCAATAGAGTTCACTTGTGTGCATATGTGTGTGTGTCTGCTTGCCACTTGCAATTGTCCGCGAAACAAGTGTTTTAGTTAACATCCGTTGTGGCAGCTTAACTTGCGCAGCTGCTTCACTTCTGTTTCTTCACCCTCTTGAGATTATCTCTTTTGCAACGTTACTTTTTTTTGTGTGGCACTTTTTTGTTGCAAGTTGTTGTTGTTGCACAACGCCCGCGCCACTTTGCGCGAATTTTTAATATCCATCAATAATTCAAACAAAACGCTGACAGCTCAGCCGGAAGGTGAAGTCATTTCTTACAACTGTTGTTTCTTCATTCTTCAAATATATATATAGCATCTGGCAACATCGCGCACAGCTGTAAGAAGGCACCACAGTGCTGCAAGCGTAAAAAAGCTGTTGTATATTTGTCCATGACTTTATCTATATATATTTATGTGTATGTGACCCTGTAAGGTTGTCTATGCGCGCCGCTGCTGTTGCAGCAAAACGCCTCAGGCTCATGCTTCGTGCAACAATTTACTTACAACTTATAGCCCTGCAACACACCCTCTTACTTAGTTACCTTCATCGTATCATTTAGCGCTCCGCATTCCGCACTCTCCGTCTCCACTTTTGACCCCTCTTCTTGCCTGCTTAAGCTTCTTATTTTTTTTTTCTATTTTTCTATTTCCTTGCATTCTTTCATACATTTTCTGCCATTTTGGTATTTTCTATGCAGCGCTTCTAACATGCTTCCTTACACATATCCTTTCACACAGAAGCAGACACACACATACCCCCTACTCGTTGGTTGTATTCGCATATTGACTCCATTTAATATTAACTCAAAGTAAGCGTCATTATTGGGGTCGGTCATGTCAGCGTTGCTTTTAATCTGCGCCACTTCCCTAGCTTTTCAAGCAATCGTTTCGTTGCTAATGCAACAATCTGTTCAAACAGTGTGCCAGTGTTGGACAACATGGTGAAATTGTACCGTTATATTAAGTTTTCATTGAAGGTCGCGGTATATCCTATAAATTGAAGATAGCATCGCTAAAGAAGACACATACGTCCTTTAGAGCCATTGTAACAACTCGAGAAAACCCTATCCGTTAATCTAACTGGATTAATTGTTTTAGTGAGTAGAAGCGAAGAAAGGAGAGTCGACTCTTCCACTAACAGCGAAGCACTTTTTCCGAACTTCTTCCAAGCTGTAGTTTAAGCTTTATTTTAGCTGGAGTTTAGCCAACTTGTCTCCCTTTTCTTCCCTTTTTAACGTTTCTTCAGGAGTTCATCAGTTACGTATGTCTAAATCATTATGGTTTCATCATTTCATATATGTGTTGAGTTTTGTTCAGAAAAAAATGTGGTTTCATGGTCTCTCCTTCTGTATAGTGTTCATCCATAATACGCTATTACCGAAAGATATTTCAGTAGTCTGGGTACTTGAGTTTCAGTTCTAGTCGTGTAGAGTACGAGTAAGATCTCTAAACGGATTCACATGGATCCCTTTATTTCTGTAACTCACTATAAATCATTGATATAGTCCGACTATCTCAGCATACATATTTTTTGGGAGTTTTCATTACAAAGTCTCTCTCAATATATGCATTTTTAAGTCTTTTTCCAATATCTCCGTCGCTGGGATTACTCGAGTACCTAGGGATTCCTGTATATCTAGAAATTCATAAGCTTCGTTTACCATTTTCCGGTCGATTCACAACGATATTAAGGATTAAGCCCGTAGAGAGCCTTTTTTAAACAAAATTCCATCACTGTCTGTATGAGATGTTTGTGTTTTCTCACATAACCAACCTTCGCAACGGTTCGATCCAACTCGCTCAGCTCCGAACGAACGCACTCAACAAGTTAAGGGAAAAGTACTCAAGCTATGCAACCAAACAAAACTCACTCAGCACATTGTGAGCCGAAATCATTCAAAAAAAAACACACAAACACGAGCGAGGCATACCGGCGCCCATTCACCCCAATCTCAGCACGCGACGACTCCACACCAGCACCCCACCAAAGTGCTCAACAGCCCTTTTGCTTGCTCGACAAGCGCTCGGTTGTTGGTGCCACACTTCGTTTCATTTACCGTTACTTCACTCGTTTGGTCGTTTGCGCTTTAGCCGAACTCGATGGCATGCCTTCTTCGACTGCCTTCACTATGCACTTTTGGCTTTTGGCAACGCATGCAAACATTTTGGCCAACGAGTTTGGTTTAGTTGAATTTTTGACTTTGCACATTGCGGTCACGCGTGCCACGGACTAACGATAAAAAGGGAACTTAAACTTTAGAATTCTAACTCGTTTGAGTTTTCGTGCGTAATCGTGCTACGGTATATATTGTACGTATGTATGTTAAGTGGAGTGTATGTCAAAAAATATATGAAAACGAATGTGTTTTTCCAAACATATTGTTGTTGTTGTATTCTCTAGTGGCAGCGCCAAACAAAAGGGTATATCGTGCGTGCGCCATGCAAAAGTTTTCATGTCAGTGGATTTAATAAGAAATTTAGAATGTAAAAAAAAGAAATTAAACATAAAACAACAACAACAAGAACAACAAAGACGAATGTGCAAATAAAGCGTATTCGGCAAAAAACGCAACAAATTCGGGTGCTGTGTCTAAAAGAACCCACGAAAGTCGAAAAAAGTGTAACCAACTAAAACAACAACAACGAATTTACTACTTTACTGGTAGCTTTAAATCATTTGGGACGCAACAACAACAACAACAATAGCTGATTTTGTTTGTAAGCGGCAAGTAAGTTGTTGTTGGCGTTGGCGAAAAAAAGCAGCAATTATTTATGTTTGTGGCAACACCAACAACAACAACACGTTACAAATGTTGTCATTACACAATTGAGTTATAACACAAAAACAACAACAACAACACATACACGTAAACACTACTTCCGCCAGCACAACGACCTTTTCTTGAACTTCCACTTGAAAGTTTGCGTCTCCTCCACAACCACCTCTGATGGTGGCTAATAATGCTTAGACATAGTGATGGTGGAGCTTGCGGTGCGGTGTTAAGGTCATTAAAATACTATAAAAAATAACGGAACACACCGTAGGCATATGCAAAATATTGCCAATAAAGCGATTATCTACGCTGGCAATTTGCGACAGTCGAATGACAACTGCTTGCTGGCTTCCACACGTGACCCACAAGTCACAACGCCTAAAAGCCTACAACAAGCCGCTCGCATGTCTTCAAGAAAGAAATGTGCACGCGGAAGAGCGGTTGTAGATAGCTAACTAGATTGAAGTAAGAGGAAGGAGGAGTGTGGTAGCAACCGCAAAACAATAAAAACTGACTTGATGACGGTTAACGGTAAATATTCAGGCGTACATGGGACTGACATTGGACTGAGATTGCGACGCAGTGGATGTGGGGATAGATGAATGGTATGTATGAATGGAGGACACTGAATCCCATACGTTAGGGAACGAACACTGAAGGCGACTACATATACATATATTTTTGTAAGAATATGTATGTGTGTGTGTGTTTATATATATATCATATATGTATGTCTGTGTGCCTGTGACCATGTGTGTCCAGTTCGTGTAGCCACGGACATGTTTAAATGAATGGGCGAGTCATATGTTGGTTGGTCAACTGGCCGATGGCCGACTGGCTCAGCTGGTGGTCAACTCAACTCAACTCAGTTATACACATACATGTGTGTGTTTAAGTGTATATGTATGTATGTGTGGGCGTGTGTCCGTGCGCTCACTCGGTCATTAAGGTGAAAAATTATGAACCTGCAAAGAACAGTGACAGTTCTTACACTAAACAAAAAAGTCGTTAAAACGAAGAACCGAAGGAACGGTCAGGGCCACATATACAATGACACAAACACACACGGAGGCACATACAAACAAACAACAACAACAACAATTACAAGCACAAAAACCGATTTAAGTGTGCTTGATGAACGCTGCAACGGATTGGACATGATAAAGCGAATGAGTGAGAAAAAGCGCATGAAGTGCTTGTTGTTGGCTAGCTACAGCAAATGGGTGGAGGTAGCTTGAGAGGAGGAGGGTAAAGAAGTTTAACAAAGAATTATAACCTAAGACATAGCAAAGGATTGGGCGTTAGCAAATAGCATAAACGAAATATTAACTCGAGACGACCACATGGTTGACTCGAAGAAGGAGTTGAGTGCAGCCTTAAGCAAGTGACAAAAGAAAAGCGAGCTGCTGACAAGCTCAAGGAAACAAAGCTGCCAGCAATTTGCTTATATATAATAGTTGGAGTTAAAGACAAATGCAAACGTTGACATGACAGCTGTTAAAAATGAAAGCACACTATAGCAGTGGGCGGTGGCAGCTGGTGGAGTGCGAAAAAGAAAAAAGGAGGAAAAGAAAAGCAAAAACACTTTCACAGCAAACTGAGCATTGCAAATGACAACTCAGGAATACAGCGCACTCGCCGGTGTGCTACGTTGTTAGACAAATGCAAAGATGATTAGTATGATGAATGCAGGCAGCAGCAGCTGTGACAGCTGTTCGTACAACAGCAACACAATGAGGCAAATAGCGAAGCTTAGATCTAAACTAATTTAGTTATATTTAGTAGTGCAAATGACGTGCATGAGCGTAAGAGTATCCTAAAAGATCATTAATATGAATGACTGCAAGCAGGCGACGGCAGTGCAGCAAGCCAAGAACGCCACGCGCTGTGCGAATATTTATGCAGATGGGTGTTTTTCTAGAGAGGGAGAGACAGTATAGTCGCCTTTTATGAAATATGTATGTGTGTGCGCAAGGAATTAGTCGAGATTATGATTTGTGTGGATGAAATAAGTGAGGAAGTGTTGGAGTAAGTGATGCAAGCATGAATTATTATAAGGATGTTAGAAAATATGGACTGTAATATGAAGAAGAATGTGGAAATAATGTTATTAATTGATGCTAACAGCTTTGTTGGATGTTCTTTGCTTCATATCTTGCTTATAGTTTATGGTGATATTCGGAAGAATGGAGGATCTCGCTTCAGATGGCTAACAAATATGTATGAGGAGAACTGACGGTCTAACAATATCCACCGAAGAATAACTGCTGTCAGATAAGCCTACCTTCTACTACTATAGATTTCATCTCAGTCAGGATATAGAATCTCGTTCAACTCTCCAAGTGATAGTAAGTTACATTTGATGGTCAGGGTTCCTTTATTCCACACTGAACCGCGATTATGGACAAAGTCCAAAGCCACAACAAGATTCTGAAGTCGTTCGCCAGTAGTACTTGGAAAAAGGCCAAAGAACGATTATTGCTCACTTACAACACAATCAACTAGCCGGTCGTCAACTACATTGTATCGGTGTGGTCGCTTGGATATAGCAGGACGCAGCAGAGCAAGACACAGATATGCCGGGATATTGCCCTCCAGATGATCATTTAATACCTCCAAAGTGATGCCACTAAACTTCCAATTAAGGAGGATAAATAACTTCTCTCCAAACAGTTTTTATTTCCCAGAGTTTCGTTGGAATAATCCCTGTAGTCATCTGCCTGAAGTTGACACTATCCTTCTCTTCGCATACCCAGTGAGCTCGAATCATCTTACACTCCTCTCTCCATTTTCCGACCCTGTCGAAACAGCACGTTTTCTGGGATTCCCGTTAGATGTCCTCGATGAAAACTTATCTTACGCTTTCTCCTTCATGTAGAATCTAGTTAATATTTTAAAAGTCGACCTTATCGATTCAGTTCTGACTTCGTTTCGCATGTTTACACAGTTTCAATAATGGGACTATTTCTCATACAGAGTTAACAACGCAGGAGAAACTTCACTCTCATTAGTTGATACAACATTGGTTACTTTCAATGACAAACCTCGAGAAAGGAGATGGAACTCCTTAATTTTATAGATACCAATACTGATCTACCATATCTTGTATGGTATGTTGAAAGAAGTTGGCGAAATACCTAAGTTCCATAAAATCCACAGAGCTCACGAGGCGAGAAATATGAAACCAAAAGAATGATTATCTAACATCTTGAAGATCATCTATCTTGATCTGTAGACGCTTCGTCGGTGAAAAATGAACATGCTTCTATCATCTTCATGATCCTCGACAAACTGTTAACCTTATGCATCACGGCTTCATTGCCAAGTACCATTTAGACTTCAAGTCGAAGCTTCTTCTGTCCGTTTGAGCCAACAGTAAACGTTTTTTCTAAGTAACACTAATTCAGTACCGAGAATTTCAGCCTTGAACTCCAGTGGCTTGCCATAATTACTCCCCATGGAGACCACAAGACCACGTACATATTACTTACCATTACCATTACCTAGTAATTAAGGCAATAACAATGTGAACTTAAGCATATAATGTTCCTAGCAGCACAACATTAGTACTAGTACTCTCGGTTTGTGTGCGAAACAAATCAAGACGCATAAATTTAAATGGACTGAGTAATAATAATGCAACAACAACAACACTTGCACTAATTTCCTTGATGTCGCCTGCAACTTCATGAGAGCAGTGAAACATTCAAAGCAGCTGTCACAGCTGTCATAAATTGCCTTATTGCATGTGATAGCGACTACGAAACAACACACATACCGAAACAAATACCGATAGCAATTGAAATATCAAGAAAGCCATTTAGAGGCTTATGAGTATTGCATAAGTACTCGAGTCGGAGACGCGGCGGAGTGTTTGTGGAACGCATGTGGTGTCATAAGTGTTTTGTAGCGTCGCCTTTATTGTAAATTACTGTGTTTGTGAGGAGAAAGCACTTCAAATATACTTTTATACAAAGTATGTATGAGTATGAGTATGAGTGTGAGTATGAGTATGAGTATGAGTGTGGGTAGAATAGACAATGTGTGCGTGTTACGATTCGCCAGCGTCGTTTTGTTTATTACCAGAAATATCTCTCGATTTTTTTTTATCTCTATAACATTTAAATCAATATTGCAGCTGGGTGGCAACGCCAGTATTTTTTCCTGCATATGTGTGTCTACTAATAGCACATACTGTTCATTAGAAACGTTGATGAACCCAAGCAGCTGTGGCTGCTAATGACTGGAGTAATTTTGAAGCGACAAAAGGAAGTCAGAGGTGAAATATTCGCATATTCGGTGAGAGAGAGGGAGGGATGGGAGTTTTGGCAAATTACAGAAAAATAATGCCACAGGCGTAGAGCGAGCTTCGTAAGTGGCGCTGTGGTAGTCTAAAGAATGAAGATGCCATGATTATGTCGATTAAACTTGGCGAGTGGCGCAACAGACATGCAATGCGGCGGTGAGTTGCAAGTGGAGATATACAGCTTGAGCGTACTAAATATGCACTAAACTGCTTGCAGCTGAAGAAGATATTACGCCGAAATAGCCGTGCGTCCAAATGAATGCCAATCTGTCACACTGTATGCCTGCTATGCTGTGCCATGTGAGGCTGTGCTATGCCATGCTATTCGCTTTGTTGCTGCCTGCTTGGCTTTGCTATTTAGGTCTTCTCTATATGACTTTCAAGTGCTGTTAGTTTGCTTTAATATCTGCCACTCTACCGGCTATACAACTCTCCAGCCGTGCGTCTATGTGCGCCTGTGTCTGTTTAATGAGTGCAATTTGCACGATACAATTACGCGTTTCTCTGTGCGACTCGACCAATCCCAACAACGATCAACGTCTACAATGTTGCCGTCAAAACATTCACATTCATGTAGTCAAAGCACAGCAACAACAAACACGTTTAGCAGTAGACAAAGCGGCGTAGCGGCTTAGGCTTAGCGTGCTGAAGATGTGGATGACTCTCCAGTGAGGGTGGGAGAGGCGACGCAGCGTGTGTAACGTGGCAGAATAATTGGGTGGCATATCGCGAGCGCACATTGCAGTTATTTTACATAGAAACATTGCGATATCTTCTAGGCGTATTTGTAAATAAAAATGTCTGAGCGTTTGAAAAAAGTTCGCTTTTTAGCTGAAAAAGGTCTAATGATGTATAAAATTGAGTTATTAAAAAATAACAACAAAAACTTTGGTTATTCAAATTACATTTTTTGTAGGGTTTCAGCGCTAATATTAGAAATATAGAGGGTGTATCTTTAAGCCATAAATTCGAAATTGTAAAAAATGTCATAGTTTTACTAGTATGTATAAAATTATATTTCGTAATCTTAAGGAAAAGACATTTCTTGAAAAAAAGTTTAGGGATCGGGTTTTATAAAACTGGGATCCCGAAATTTTTCGGGACAGGTCACTTTTTAATTCCATTTTCAAGTTCAATATTAAATTTTTGAAAAAAAAGTATTTTTATTCGAGAGTTATAGCATAGAACTCACTAGTGACAATGTGATTTAAGACTGAATACCAGATGAAATAGGTGTCCGACGATATTATTTTATTCAACAAGGGTCTCTTGAGTTCACTATAAACTAATTTTTATTTCATTGTATTGAAAACAGATGCGGTTTAAAACCTACATTGTCTATAACACACGGTCACAAAAACACAAAAAACTCGAGTTTGTTGGCTAATTTGGTGATTAGTATTAAATACTTCTCACAAACCCGGAGTTAAATAATGAACAAATTTTCTTAAAACCGTCTGAAACCAAGTCATTTTTGGTATATATTCGGGTACATACTAGCTTAGAACTCAAGTTCTATAGACTAATTTGGTGTTTAACATTAAACACTACCCACAAACTCTCTACCTTTGGCAGTTCCTTATCATTTCCATAACAAAATCTCAAATTAAGTTAAAAATCTCTCTAATAACTGTATTAAAAACCTTACTCTAACAAAATCTTAAACTCGAGTTTATGATTTGAACTGATCGTAAAAGCTCTCACTGTATAAAAAAGGTCCAAAAACCTTTTCAAACTTTCTAGAACGGCCTAAACGACTCATGAGGATGACACATCTCTTACAATTTATTCGTTTGATAAGCGTCTGTTAGGTCATCTCTTTCGAGGCTTAGCTCAGGTTATTTAAAAAAAAATGGATTCAAATCATTATCAGATTTAGCCGGTAAGAGGTCAGAACTCCGAAATTGTGATCTCATTAAATTTAATATAAAAAGAGTTTAACTTAAACTTCCCGTCAACCCCAATAAAAAACTCCACAAAAATGCGAACTTTTTTCCTTTCCCCGTTCCGAAAATCTGCATATTTGACGAAAATTCGCAAGCTTATCGGATAGCTAGAGCAACAGTGACTCATAGCTAGAGTCAACGCCAAAGCCTCTACACATATTTACATAGCGGTGCTTATGATTACTCCGACGCGAATGGCTGTCATTGCGCCACAGCACAGCTGACAACTGGAGCATTGGCTACGCGTATGGCCGGGAGGCTTGCGAACCCACAGTCGAACCCGCAGCCGGCCTGCTAAAGTATAAGCGCTAATTCACAAATTCGCGGCTTGCCAGCTTGAGTGGTTGAGTCGGCGGTGGTGGCATGACTGCAACCCGTTTCACTACCGAGTTGAGCTAACGTATCGCCAGCCTGGTTGACTCGTTGTTTGCTTGATGACTGTTGAATGGCATTACCTTTGCGCTTGCCCACCCTTGCGTCCCACACCAGCAGCTGGCTTCGGAGGCACTTCCTTTCAGTCTGATTCAGCTAAAGAGCTTTGAGGCGCCTCATAGTTCGCTAGTTACATGAAACGAGGCTGCTGCAACCTCAAACAGTACATAATACTTGGATGTATGTATGGGTGTGTGTGTGTGTGTCGGCGTGTTTGTTCTCCATTGACTCTCAGCAATTCAGCTAACCGAGCGAGGTTAGATGCCAACGAGGTTGGCGTAATTCTTTTTTGTTCCTCATTTAAATGCATGCAACATGCGCGCAAGCGGTGCCAGGCGGAGGCGGACGTTGCAAATATGAATGGCAACAACGTTGGATGCCGGCAATTCGGTTGAGGCACTGCCTACAGTGGCATGCCACTAACTGTAAATGAAGCTATGATGTGGGCTGCAGCCAACAGCTAGAGCGCTGACGGAGGCGGAGAGGCGTGGCAGCGTTCGCGTTGTAGTCATTTACGCTTTTTAAATTTTTAATGAAGATGCAACATTGCGAAAGCAACGATTTTTATGTACATTCACGCTGTTTTAAGTCGACAAATGGGCGCATACATACAGGGTGCTCATCAACAAATAACTGTTTTGAAATTATTATTTTTTATTTTTTTACAATCTTTTTTTTAAGCTCTCTTGTTGTTGTTGTGCTATTTGTGTGCGTCGTTTACTGTGCGTGCAATCGTGCTGTTTTGTGTATTTCGTGCGTGCATGGCTTTGTTGTTGTCTTTTGGCGCGTGTTGCTAAATGCAACAGCCACGGCTGAATATGAAAAAAAATCTTCTCAATGCAAAAAGAAAAACAACAAAAATAAACAAAAACAAGCCGTATGCAAACTCGTTACAAATCATAAAAAGAGTAATAGCGGAAAAATTTGTTACAACAACAAAAGCAAAATACGAAAAAAAAGCTTGTAAAAGTTAGCAAACTCACCTAAACAGCGCCACTTTTGCCGCTCTGAGTGGATTTCTTTGTAAACTTTGTAAATTATGTCGTCATGTCGTGGTGGTTGCCCTGAAGCACTTCAGCTCTTTCGCGCGCTTCCAGCCGGCAAGCAGACTAAGCGGCGTACTGTTTTTGTTGTTGTTTTCATTTTTTTTTTTCTAACAGCGCTTTTACCGTTTTTGTGCTGTAACACAGTTTCGCAAACTTTTTTTTTTTTGTTTTTCGTCTTTTTTATATTTTTTTCGAAATGCCCAACACTGTATGTAAGGTCAAATTTTTTTTAACCAGCTTTTTGTTGTTTTTGCTATTTTTATTTTCTTATTTTCCAACCTTTTTTGTGTGCGCTTTCAGCAGCTTGTTGACTGTTTTAATTCGTAATTTGTAATTTGTAATCAAGCACTTTTAGCTCGCTGTTAGGCTTGTTGTTGCTTATTACAGCAGACCCTTTCGCGTACGCAGTTAAATTTTTTTAATGACAATATTATGACAAGCGTGGAAATAGATGTTTGAAATGTGTGTGTGTGTGTATGTTTGTATGTATGTATGTTTTTACGCTCAACAGTGTACTTCACACTTTTTGGGTGTTTCGCGTACATTAGCGCTGGTTATTACGCCTCTATACATGCCTCTCAGTGTGTTTGAGTGCTTGTGTGTGTGTCTCTAAGTGTGTTTGAGTGCATGTACTGTTGTAAGCGCATTACCTTGAGCACTGTAAAGCGACAAGCAAATGCATTAATGAATTACATCAAAAAAATTCAGCTAATAAAAGTGCCTTATGGGTCAAATAAGTGCTCATATATGTCGGAATTTGAGCGCTTGAGAGCCTATAAAAGCATTTAGGCATGCATGTGTCCGTAATTACTTAATCATTTTACTAAATGTGAAGGTGTGAATTATATACATACATGGTATAAAATTTTCATTGAAAAAGCAGACGAGTGAAAAATCATACAGTGACCTCATTTATCATTTGATTTTTTTGTTTTTTTTTTGGATTGTGAAAAGGTCATCAGCTAAATATTACAATAAGGATTCTTGATTCCTTTTGTAACTAATTATACTAAAAACAAGTAAGAAAAGGATAAGTTTGGGTGCAACCGAACATTTTATACTCTAGCAATTTATTTAGAGATTTACCCGTATTTTCGGTGAAAAATTACCCTTAGGCACTGAGTTCTTCATGTTTGATATCAGGGGCCTTGAAAAGTCATGGTTCGATTTGACAAATTTTACACAAATGATGTCACAGCTCAAATACAGTATTTGTGTAAAGTTTTATTTCGCTACCTTTATCGGTTCCTTATGTATACATTATAAAGTGAACGAATCAGAAGGATTAAAAATTGAGTTATATGGGAAGTAGGCGTAGTTGTGAACCGATTTCGTCCATATTCCACCAGTGTCATCAGGGTGTCAAGAAAGTGTTATATACTGAATTTCATTGAAATCTGTCGAGTAGTTCTTGAGATATGGTTTTTGACCCATAAGTGGGCGACGCCACGCCTATTTTCCATTTTGTAAAAAATCTCAGTGCAGCTTCCTTCTGCCATTTCTTATGTAAAATTTGGTGTTTCTGACGTTTCTAGTTAGTGAGTTAACGCACTTTTAGTCATTTTCAACCTAACTTTTGTATGGGAGGTGGGCGTGGTTATTATCCGATTTCTTTCATTTTTGGACTGTATAAAGAAACACCTAAAAGAAACGACTGCAGAAAGTTTGGTTTATATAGCTTTATTGGTTTGCAAGATATATGCAAAAAACCTATTTGGGGGCGGGGTCACGCCCACTTTTCCAAAAAAAAAATTACATTCAAATGTGCCCCTCCCTAGTGCGATCCTATGTTCCAAATTTTATTTTCATAACTTTATTTATGGCTTAGTTATAGCTCTTTATGTGTTTTTGGTTATAGCCATTTTGTCGGCGTGGCAGTGGTCCGATTACGCCCATCTTCGAACTTAACCTTCTTATGGTGCCAAGGAACACGTGTTCCAAGTTTCATTAAGATATCTCAATTTTTACTCAAGTTACAGCTTGCACGGACAGACGGACAGACGGACGGACGGACAGACAGACATCCGGATTTGAACTTTACTCGTCACCCTGATCACTTTGGTATATATAACCCTATATCTAACACGTTTAGTTTTAGGACTTACAAACAACCGTTATGTGGACAAAACTATAATACTCTCTTAACAACTTTTTTTGCGAGAGTATAAATATTGAACAATTCCTGAGCATGATTTTAACTTCTCCGCATTCATTGAGCTTTTCTCTGAGCTAATTCCAAACTTCTCAGAACGAAATGTAACGGTCTGTATCTGTTTCTTATAAAGATGATTGTGTCAATTATTTCAGATGTATAATTATCTTCTACATTGCTGATATTTCACACAAAAGTTAATTTATCAATTAGCAAGCCTTTGCTCAATTAAAGCGCTGATTAAGATCGATTTACTTTACAAACCAAAAATCTTATTTTTAGCAAATATATAACAGCTGATCATTAATCGAGTAGCCGGCAGTGCGAAGGGCAAAAACTGGTTTCTCAATTATAATCTTAATGTATTCAATTAGCTGTGCGAAAAAGCTAAAGATTAAAGATTCAGAGTAAATATGTTTGATATACCTTTGCTGTTATAGCACAGTTTTAGGCGCATTATTTGCCACTTTCATATTAATGGGTGGAATGACAAATTCTGATAAATTTTAATCAATTTATTCAAATATTTAGTTCAATTGTTGAATTCACCCCGAACTATTTTTTCTGAAGTTTCATATGTTTTATTATTTTGTAACACTTTACCCAATATTTTTTTAAAATATTTCCATTGAAAAATTGACTTAACATCTAATTTAATTTAGCATGTTTTTTGTAGGTATAGATGAGGCTATCTATAAAATTGTATGATGAAAAATATCGTAGGAAATTCCAAATAATGTATTCTCTACTGCAAACTTACAGAGGGATTCTCACATCAATGAACCATTGACTTATTCAAAATATCGAGAAGAGACTCTGTAGGCTCCCATAAATCCAAAAATTTTGTGTGTGTCATAGTAATTTGAGTACCTTTTCAAAATAGAAGATAGAGCCAGCTTCATCATCAAGAGAGGCAGAGCAGAGCGGGACAGCTTTAAGAGCATGAGATTCTCTACTGCTAGTTAGTTGGTTCTATAAGTCAATATCACACGTATAAGTTCTAAACTGTTTCAATATGATTAAGCAACAAGCTGTGAGACTTTGACTTTTCCGGGATTGACTTTTACTGGCCGAATCCTATCAAGTATAGGACCTCTGTGCTAGCTACACAATTCATATTAATCGACTGCCTTTTGTATCTATAAAAGTACGACAGTCACTGTGATAATAAATAAAAATTTCATTTCTAGTATTTGAGTGCCATTAAGTAATAAATATTAACGATATAACTAAATCAAAATATTATTTAACTTTTAACATCAATTTCTCTTTGCTTTATGTGCGATAAAATTTCATTGCTTCAAAAAGCACCCTATATTGGTCTATAAACTGATATATTAGCACATAAAAGTCACACAAATTTGAAAGTCATTGGGAAGTAATTTGAAATTGGCGATTCATAAATAGTGCCGTTAGTCATATTTAACTATACCGTTATTAAATTAGCTGAGTAGTAATGAGTGGGTGTATAAAAGTGAGCACACTATGGTATTTTACCAGCTTTTATGTGGGCTATGCGTGCAATTAATTAGCTGCAACTTGAATTATTGAGATGTGATTTCATTTATATTGGTTTTTGTGAGTGAGTTTTTAGAGGGGCCCCTCGTTTTGGAGTGCAATTCTTTTACTTGTTTTCGTTTGATAGATGAAATTAATTTAATCAGAAATGAAGTATAATAGACTGCCGATAATGAAAACATTTTTGTATCTGAAAATATGATAGGCGAAGTAGTAAGTGTGTACACCAATCAAAATCATGCAGAAGCAGAAGAAGTGGAAAATTAATATCACAAGTGCCATCAAAACCAAATAGCATAGATAGAAAAAAAGCAAGCAATCAATATTTCTGCGAAAGTACTTCGCCTTGGCAATACATAGACATAATTAAGTGATCACTAAGCGCTGAAGCTCGAGTGCAGAAGAACATCGCCATTGATGACCACACAAGAAGAGGACGCTACAAAAGCGCTTACAAAACTTAATTTCGCTGAAGATGCCTTATACTTGAAGTAAATTAAAAACGCTTTCAAGTTTTCGCAAACACGCACAGACATATATATGCATTCTTGATAGTCTTAAAAGATATTGAAAATAAATGGGAATGCAAACACAAAAACAACAACACCAACGAGATTTTTTGCTTTAGCAAATTATGCATTTCAAGCTTGCCGTGCTATTCAAGCAGAAGATGGCGAAAGAAAGAAGAAGAGCAAGAATTGAAAAAAAAACAACAGTTATGCAAAAAAAGTACCGCAAGCATGCTGTGTAATATCGGGAAAGAGAGTGGGATTATTGCAGATTTTCTGCTTAAATAAATGATAGTAAATTTGCGCTGCGCTGGCTGTAGAAGGTATAACGAGTGTTGGAAGAAGCTGGAGAGGAAAAAAATGTCAAATATATATGTATATTTAAATTTATATACATTTGTATATATATAATAGCGGAATTTTCATTTTTGTTGCCGCAGCCAACTTCACCACAGTAACAACAACAACTATGTTTCACTGCCAGATACACTCATTCATTCCTGCATTCATTCTTGCCTTCATTGAAGCATTTTTTGCATTTTCATTTCTTATTTCTTTTTTATATTTCTTTATCTCTTTTGTGCTGCTCATCATCATTTAGTTGCAGTTACATTGCAATTTCCACTGAAAACGAAAATGCAATCATGATGTACATCACTAAGGAAAGTGTTATACACTTCATTTACTTTATTCACTTATTGGTTGTCTGTCTGTCTGTCTATCTGTCTGTCGTTAACTTAGCTTGCTCAATTCAAGCTACTACATTCTTTGTGTTGTTGTTGTTCTGCATTTTCTTCTACTTGCTAGGTGCAGTGTGCGGCTTTGTTGGCTTTAATGCTACACTCTTGGCCTGAATGATGGGCATAAAGTGATAGTAATGAATGCAGGAATGTATGTATATACTTCCCTACACATATATAAAATACACATACAGATAAATATATAAAAGTACAACAAATATACAGTATATGTATGAATAACAGCTAACAGCCAACGGCTTCACCGGCATAATTTGCTTCTAAACGCTCAACTACAATTACCACTTCCTTTGCTACTTTCAATTTTAGCAAGCCGCACACATACTCATACAGACATACATACTCTCTATCAAACGCACACACACACTGATTAAGCATCTCCAAGCGCTAGTAGTCGCCTAGCGTCGGTGGTCCAGCAGCGTTCTAAAGCATTTTAAAATTTTTAATTATTAATTTATCGTTACTTTATTGCCCAAAATGGGCTGTCGTCCTCATGCAAGCGCTTGTTGTTTTTGTGCCCATATATGTATGTGTGCGCTTGCTTATACAGCTCCTTGTATACAAATTTTGTGTATGTGTGTGTGTGTTTGCCGCCTTTGGGTGATGGCATGCCGAAATTGACCAACGTAAAATTTAATTACACAATAAAATTAATGTGCCAACTTCATTATTGAGTTTACATAATATCCGCACAGCGCATACATACATATATAGCTGTACGATCTGCTTGTAATTAGTCATTTTCGGCGTCTTAATAACCTTCGCTTGGGAAATATGTTAAAATGTGTGTGGCAATAAGCGATACATAACTGTTATATGCGAAGGAAGTGGTTAAAATTTATTTCAGAAATGTTGTCTTTTTTGTGTACTTTGCTTCATCATTCGTCCGTTCAGGCGAATACGTTATAAAACTGATGTTGCTCATACGCCATGGTAGCTGTTAAGGTGGCGTGTTGAATGTGTTAACGAATATGATTTTTATACATTTCTTATATGGATGAATATTGAGGAATGAAATACAATTTTTATGCGTTAATTTTAATGTATTTTGATATATAAATTATAAAAAAAAAAACAATATTTTATTAACCCTCAAAAGCCTGATAACTCCGGTTACAAACAAGATTTTTTCTATGATTTTTTTAAAATTATTATTGTAGATTTTACTTTTATTTTATTTTATTTTTTTTTTATTTTTTTTTATTTTATTTTATTTTTTATTTTATTTTTTTTTTTTAATTTTATTTTATTTTGTTTTATTTTATTTTATTTTATTTTATTTTATTTTATATTATTTTATTTTATTTTATTTTTTTTTAATTTTTTTTTATTTTATTTTATTTTTTTTTATTTATTTTTATTTTCTTTTTATTTTATTTTATTTTATTTTATTTTATTTTATTTTTATTTATTTTATATTTTTTTTAAATTTTTTTTTTTATTTTTCAAGTTAACCTCAACTATATATTTTTCGATTCAAAACAAATTAGTACACACTACATGACGCATTTCCTTGCCACAACAACTACAACTACAACTTAGTACTTTAGTTTTTCCATTACGGAAATTGGTATTTCAAATGCAGCAGAGCTACACAATGCCAATGGGAATGTTAATAGAAAAGTTCACGCCTGTCTGGTGATGCCAATGCAAATCGCCCAGACAGATACAGAGCCACCGAGCCAGCGAGAGCCACAGTTTAAATGCAAATGTATGTACATATGTACAGATGTACTAACAGGCATATGTAAAAACATATGTAGAAACAGATAAATATACCTTGGCACAATGCACAAGTGTGGCAAAAACAACAATGATGTGGAGTTAAGCAAATATTAGGCAAATTTTGGTCTTATTTTGTTTGACTAAAGCGAGCGCAAATAAATATGATTGTAAGCCAAAGCAAATAACAACTTACTTACAAAAATACAAAAACATAAATATGTATATTTGCTGATTTTTGATTTAGCATGCAAACATATAGGAGAGCATATAGCAAAATATATGTACGACTGAGTTTATGACAGCTCCTAAAGCCTTAAAGCACAATAAAATACTGACACCGAGCAAACAACAATAAAACATGTCAGTACACAGGAGAGATAGAGATATATAAAGAGAGAGAGAGAGAGATGGAAAGTGAAAGAGAGAGTGAGCAAAACATACCAAAATAACGGTGAAAGTAATTTAGGATTTTTTTTTGCAAAGAACTGCATAGCCGATTGAGCACAGTTATCATTTTGGTAATTTCAAGGTCTGCCAATTTATCGAGCGCCGGAAATTAGAAATACCATTCCCGGAAAATTGCAAAAGAATTTAAATCGAAATCACAATTGCTTGATTACTTGAATGCTTTGTATGTGTTAGTGCAACCGACTGCTGTCCATAATCTGCAGAAAGCAATGGCCGTTGAATAGTTGTTTTACTGGAAACTGTTTTTTTTTTAAACAGATTTCCTTTGGACTCTGCAGCACTGTTGCTGTAGCTATTTTTAAATGTTAATTGAAATGCTGGCGTAATTTGTGCTCGGCTGTGTGATTGAAAGGCAATTTTAAAATGCTTAACATACATATAGGCGCCGGTATGTGTCAAAGAAATATTTTTAAGTGAGGGTAAAAATTTTAAATGAAGAATTTAAATTATAGAATAAAATAGAGCAGCCATAGTTATGACCATCTTCGTATAAAAATTATTTAGTATAGGCAATTCTAAAGCGATTATAGGTGAAAGAGAGACAAATAAATACGATGGATCCTGTCCATAATACTCTTAAGTAGTAATATTCCTTTATTAATTCGACTTTCCTTCGCTCATTTTGGTTGGTACTTGATAAATTGTGAAGCTTAGAAATTTTAAACCGCCACAGAATGGTAGATAGGTTTTGTCATAATATTGAGTCAATATTATTAGCGATTTGCTTGAACCACTCACTTCCTTCATTTTGGCTATAGGCCGTGTTGAAACACGTTATTCAGCGAGCCTTCGAAGTTTTAAACTGCCTCAGAATGATAGATTGATTTTATCAGAATATTGTTGTCTACATTTAGGAGTCCATCAGGTGAATTGTAGCATACATTAAGGAGGGCATTACTTCATAGAACAATATATATATTTTAGTGATTTTTAAACGTTTTGCAGATATTTTTTACATTTTGTTTATTTTTAATTTCTCACAACAAAGTTTTACGCTCAAATCGCCAAAAGCGCCCCTTACCTTAAATAAAAAATAATAATCTCGCGAATAATTATTTTCGCACCAACTTCAACGCACAATTGCCGCATTGTATTTGAAGACAAAGACGCCACATTGTTGGTGACAATAAATGTCCCGAATCTCCGTAACCAATCCTCCATCAGCGTGGAGATGCCCGCCTCTCTGCAGGTAGATTCATTCATTTTAATTATTGTTGTTGTTGATTTACTTTTGAAGTGCTATGGAATTTCGAGTAACTTTGCGCTCAACATTTAATTATCCACCACAGAAATTATCTCTGAAATATTGAAATACCAAATTCGTTGAATTTGCTTAAAACTTTGTGTGTTGTGCTTAACTCTTTTGTGGGGCGAGTTGCATTTCGAAACTTATTTCGCAACTTGCTTCGTTTAACTTTCTGCCCAAGTTTGGCCGTAATACATGTAATTTATGAAAACTTTCGTATTTCGCAAATTGTCATAACTAAAACCAAAAATTCGGGACAATAATGAAAAGGTTTCGTACTTAACTCCCTTTCGAATAAAGCAAAGCGTAGAAGTAAACTAAGGCATGGTGCAATATTATCTTAGTTATGATATTAGTCAGATTATGCAAAGTTATGTTAAGGGTTTAAGTTTAAGGAATATTCTCAGTTATCATAGCTGCATCTAAATGCGCTAACTTGCCACTTAATTAAGAAATATTTTTAAAATAAAATTTTGTGGACACAAAGTCGTTCTCTTTAATTTATGATAATAAGTTCTAACATTTGTGGTGGACAATAATTTTAATTTTTTTAATTATTATATTAAACCATAAACGGGTTTACTACATAAAAAGTAAAATGAAGGCATTCATTTAGGAGCTCAGGACGGATTTCATAAATAAGCTCTAACTAATATTTAACTTCATTTGCCTTAATTTTGTTGTTGAGGTTTACGGATATTATCTGAGAAATCGATATATGAGGAAACTCTAAAATATCTGTGAATGGCAGGTGGATTTAGAGAAAAACTGTTTCCTGAAATATACTTTGAAGTTTTTCAGAGCCTTCCAAAGAGGACAGCTACCAGAAAAGAGAACAAATCCTTAGTCTCTTCTTCACAGCGACCGCCAGACATTTTCTAAAGTCAAGTAGATTGGTAGTTAATTGCGTATGGTATTGTACATTACATTGCTGGAAAGTCTTCCACTCTATATATATCTAAGGGGCTATACCACTGTAAAACATGAAAAATCAGGCGATTTTCGTAATATTTTTTTTAAGTTCTCGATCGAGTGTTTCGAATTTTTTTGATATAATAAGGCATATTTTCAGATTTTTTTAGAAAAACATTGGAAAATAACGAAGTTATGTGCTGTCTTCGGAGGAGCAAAAAAAAGTTTCCCCAACTGCTGACATGATTACAGCCGAATGAGTAACTATGACCTACGATTTTTGAAAAATATCAAAAAATAACAAAATGGTTTAGTTCTGAAAAAATTTTCGGTTTTTTAGGTAAACAAATTTTGTTTTTATTTTTAATGCCAAAGTAACAATTTTCAACCAATCAATAAGATCGTGGGTCATTATATACTAAATATAATCAAGAATACTCAGTTTCAATTTGAAGTCGATTGGTCAGTTATGATATCAGTAATTTTGAAAATTGTCGCTTCGAGAAAAACGAGTTGAAAAATTCGTCTATAGCGATCCGGTCGCTCTTTAGCACGCTGTCATTCAAAAACTATTCAAGATACCACCTTACCGCTCTAACCGGATATTTTTGAAAGTATAAAGTAACGAATAAGCAAAAAATAAAAAAATCGGTTTTTTGAAAATTTCACACTGTTTGGCCTTAAGGTTTCTATGACTACCATTTCATATAATTATTTTTCATCGGAACACATACAATACATTTGATATGTACTGAAGACATATGCAGTTCATTGTGACATTCTCAGAAATGAGTAGGTCAAGGCTATTTGAGTTTCACGCATGCCAGTGCTGTGTCACGCAATCAAAGTGATCAATTTACAATGAAAATGGAACGAATAATTTTTCTGTAATTTAGGGAGAACAAATGAACTTTACGAATTTTAAAAAATTCATTATTAAAAAAATATGCGATTGAGCGATTGATTTGGTATTGTAAACTAGTCTGAAGTGAAAAATGTTAAATGATATTCTCTCTTTCAATTATATTAATATTTCAGAAATATTTCTTTAAACCTATAAATATTCTATATATTTATCTGATAGTTAGATATATAACTGATTTCATAATTATGAATTTTCAAAGCTGTTTCGCTAACAGCCGATGAAAAGACCACAACATCTAACCACAAAATTTTTTTTAAATATTTATTTTATATACTTTTCTTTGCAATTTTGCATTGAAAATAAAAGTGAAACACACTTTATATTGAAATCTCTCATTCAGTATATATTTAAAGCCTTTATTGCATAAAATTGTATTATCAAAGTAAAATTTTATTTAAATAAAATGCATGCAAACAACTTCAAACGAGCATAATACTTGCAATATTTACTTTCGAAACAAAAGCCATTGCGTCCTTGTTGCGTGGCATATTTTGAAAGAGTCGGCTTAGCATGCTCTACAAATGCTTTGAGTAATTAAATTTTCATAAATCTCACCACTAATCACTTACGTGCCTCACTTGTCACATTCTCATGACCTTACTGCACGGAAAAAGGAGAATGGAGAGGGAGAAATCGAATAGAAATAAAAGTTGAAGGACGATGGACGATGAAAGCAGCAAAGACACACAAATACTAATGATATACAGTTATATATACATACACACACACACATAAAATATATAAAGTGTATAAACAGGGCAAACCAGCATAGCGTGCAGCGCTTACCATACAAACACACACACACTCACAATCATAAACCTTTTCTTCGCCTCAAATGCAGCTGTGTTTGTCTGTGTGTGTCGCTGGCATTCACCATTTGTGTAAGTCCCTGACATTTCATGTCATAACTTAATACAACTAAGTCACATGACAAATGTCAATAATATATGATTACGACAACACTAACAACAACGAACAAACGACGAAAGAGCGCTGTAAAATGTTCGTTCGTGGAAAGATAATAAGAAAAGCGTACAGTGCGCTGTATAAATAAATGAAATGAAACTCAAATATAAAAGATAAAATAAAATGTGTGTGCACTTTGTGTGGCGTCTTGTCAATGCCACATGCCACATATCAGCAGTTGCAAGAACAAACATGTGAAATAACAAAAAAGAGAAGAAGAATTGGTCCACTGACAGTGGCTTCGTTATCAGCGCCCTGCACTAAGCACTTGCAACCCATTGTGCACTCTGGCCTCACTGCCAACCAATGCACTATGCGCCACACCAACAATAAGAAACGAGCGCGCTGCATTTCGCCTGCGACGTGGCCACTTATTGAGTCTAACAAATTCCATTTCCCCATTTGTTGCTATCTTCAGCTCATATCTACAACATATCAAATGTGTTCGACAATTGCAAAAGAAATGGTAGTAACAGTGGAAGAAGCAGAACAAGAAGAATGGGCAAACGTAAAAAAACAGTAGAATGTGTAGAGTTGGAGAAATCGAAAATAAATTGCGCCCACACTCGCCACCAAACCAAATAACCAATCTATTGTTGCTACGTGCACAAGCTGAGATGTGTGTTCAAAAAATAACGGAAATTTTCGTTCAAAAAAAAAATATTTTTTCATTCGTCTACATTAATTTTGTCGCCTTCAAAATCGCTATTAAGCATTACATTCTTCCAAAAAATTTTACAAATGAAATGTTTGAAAATTGGAAATTTTGAAAAATTCCCGTTATTTTTTGAACACGCCTCAAATATATGCATATGTATGTGATCATTGCATTCGCAATGACCAAGCAACGTTTTGCCGCCCACAATGCCGTTTGTGAATTTCTATTATTTCGCTTAGAATGCCAGGCAGCTGTGTGCGCTCCGAATGTGTTGGTTGCGTATACGCCATGGCGTCGTACCCGGTCACCCAGTGTGAATGAATATTCATGGCATCGCCAGGCGAGCGCGCGTACAAAGGATGGTGAATGTGAATTTTGCGCTGCGTTTTGCAAGTGTCGGTGTGCAAATGAATGTGTGTTAATGTAATTTAAGCGGCTGCCCGCCCGCGCCCTGGTACGAGTGTTGCTGTGTGCGTTTGTGCGGAAATTTGCCAAGTGTCAAGTGCATTTTTATCTTTGCGTGTTCAATAAAGTGACAAAATCTACTTTGCTCAACTCGAGCATGCCGGATGTAACAACAATAGCAAAAACTAACTAAACTTTACCATATATTTATATGTGTCTGTATGTGTGTTTGTTTAGCAGCGCGCTTGTGGCAATAAGTTTGCCAAAAATAAACTATTGCTCGCACTCGACGGTCATGTGGTCATGCGGCCTTAAATAGTTGCGAGTGTTTAAGCCTTTTATCGCAAATAGTCCTCCACCTTTGGTCCACAGTCGCACACATTTCATTTGATATGCCAGCAGTGTGTATAAAAATAAATTGATCGGAATTACTTGTCGTAATGTTCCATTTAGCTCGAACACTTAAAAGGGTATTAAATGGTTTTAGGCGCACACAGTGTAAACATTATACATATTTTGTTGTTGTTTCTTTATATACAAACTATACTCTTGTTCCACACTTTTGGGCTGTGTGCACACAAATCATAACCGTGCGTCATGGGAATGGAAATAGAGGAGTAATAGCTGAGTTGAGAGAGTTTTTGAAACACAAAACAAAATCAAATATATTCTAAAATACATATCTGATGCTTAAATAAGAAATTATATATCCAAAAAAGAATTTCTAATTTTTTTTAATTTAGTCCATTAGCAAATTGTACACACTAATATACTAATTGACTTAATTAAAAATATATGTTTCATGGAAGCGTACCAAATAAAAATGTGTAACATAGGAGGAGTTTCACTTCTTAATAAAATCAGTTAAAAAATTTAATACAACATTAAACTACTTGACTCAATTAAAAATTATAGGAAGCGTTTCAACTATTAATTGAGTCAAGTATGCTAATTGACAAAAATATAATTTTCATGGAGAGCGTATCAATTAATAAATATGTAGCAGAGGCACCGCTCAAATCTTATTGATTCAATTTGAAAATTGTAACACACAATTAAGCTAATTGACTCAATTAATTAATATATTATAAACACTAGGTGATAATTGATAAAAATATATGTTTCGTGGAAAGCGTAACATTTAAAAGTGATATAACAAAGTAATAATTTAAATTCTTAATTGAGTCAATTAGAAAATTTTAATACACCATTAAGTTAATTTACTCAATTAAAAAATTAGTTTTCAAAGGAAACAATTCAACTTTTAATAGAGAATAATATAACAAATGTTACATTTACAAGTACGTTAATTGACTCAATTAAAAACCTTGCAACATATCAAAATTTATTTTTATAAAATATATGAAATTATAAACATTTTTTTTAGCCTCAAATCATATACGACCAACCGTCTACTTACTAGTATAATAATTTTGTTCATGGACTCAATTAAGAGTTGAAACGCTTCCTATGACTCATTCAGCACAATTGAAAATTGAAACATTTTTTTTATTGTCATACACAAAAGTATTATGTTTCACGTAAGGTATCTTTTAATTTGAAAAATTAAACTTTTTATAAACAAAATAACTTAAATTAGAATTTAATTTTTGTGCGAAAAATTTTATATTGACTTATATGTATACTAGTTTCACCTACACCCACTTCTCTTATATACATATATTTTTGCACAAAAGTTGTAAAAAGTCCGCCGCTTTATCTATTAAATTCACCCACTGAGTGCCAGCAGCAGAGTCGCCTCAACGCTTGATTGCACTACTTTGGCAGCTGGCAAATTGCCGCTACTCGACTGTTGCGCTCTGACAAAGCGGCCGCCAAGTGTGTTGGTGTGGCATAATGAGTGAGGTTTTTTTAATTTTTTCCGTAGAATTATATGCTTCCTTTTTTATTTTTTTATTCGCCTTTGCGAACTTTTTCACTCGCTTGTTTTGTTGGTTGCACGGGAAATGATGTGCGGCTGCGTTTGGCATTACGCCACACTCTAGATTTCATTTAACAATCGTAACAAGTTTTAAAGTGTGTTCAACCGCACGCATTACGCAGACAAACACATGAAAGTACAATTCAACACACACAGAAGTACATATGTCTGTATATATGTACTTGGAGGCCAAAGTGTACGAAAAAAGTGCAAAGTTTTGCACAATTTAGCAGTTGACAGCACCCGTGGGACGTTTACGGTTGCTCGGTTAAAATGTGTGCGAGGGGGTGGGTATGTGGTTTTGGAATTTTACTAGTGTATAAGCATGAAAATGAGCTTTTATATATGGCTATGTGAGCTCAAATATAGTTCGTGTAAACTACCTTATATCATTTATATATATATTTACAGTTATAAATCTATATATATATGCATATCTGCGGGTGCCAAAGTTAACATAAGTGTCTGACAAATTACAATTGCAATAAATTTTAAATTAAAATTGATCAACATTTCATGTCGCTGCCATACAATAACTCATACACTCACACATATAGCCACACAGCGAGAGTAGCAAGCAAACACATTGAACATGGTACGAGTACATGTGTGTAAAGCAGGAAAATCACGCACTCAAATTAATTCGCTTAGAGGCCGTAAATCCATTTGGTAAGACTTCGCTTGTACGCGCACAATGCCGGTGTTTGCACACATACACATTTCTATGTATATGTACGTGTGCGTGTGTTTGCATAGGCACGCCTATAGTTGTGTCACTTGCGCTTTATTGTTGCTGCTACTTTTTCAGACTCCCTGTGACCTTACATGATCACACACGTGAGTTGAGTACAATGTTGTTGTTGTACTTCATTGCTGACTGCACCTGTCACTGTCGCCAAAAGCGCTGCCGCACAGCTTCTAAGGATGTTCACGCATACACATACACATGTACATGTATGTATGTATGTAGTAGTTGTGTGCTCGTACACATGTCTTGAACAGCAACAAGCACTTTGCTGACAACAATCGTAAGAAGTTCCACTTGAACGTGCCCTGTGCATGGCAAGAAAGCGTTGCATGTGAAAACTGCTGTTTATATGGCAAATACTTTTACATATGTACTTTATACATATATATTTATATATAAGAAGGGCTTCGAGTTGCGCCCAACATAAATTCCGGTTGTGTTAATGCAAATTACATGGTTTTATAACAGTAGTTACAATTTCTGTAATGATTACTTTTTGCATTACTGGTAATGCATGTTGTAATGCATTATTACTGTATGTAGATTACAAATTAGAGCTATTTTTAATCAAAAGTATTTAGTTTTGTACTTAAAAGCAACTTTTTTTTATTCAAATACTATATTGATTACTTAATCAATTACTGGTAATTATGGTATTATTGCAAATAAATAACAAAAAATCTGTATTAAAATGGTTTTTATAGCAAAGCAAACATGCTTCGACTTTAAATTGATTTTTTTTTTTCAAATACTGTATTGATTACTTTATTCATTACCAGTAATGCAGATTGTATTTTATTATTATTGCATTAAAACTTCTTTTAATTAAAAATGTCTTTGATTGGAGTTTAATGTTATGTGTTTTTCAAATACAGTATTGATTCTTTCAAGCATTACTGGTAATGTAAATTGTATTGCATATTTTTTTCAAGTAATTAAAATTATTATAAATATTAGATCAATTGTCTACAATTTTCTGACTAATATTTTATTAGTTTAAAATTACGTTTTCATTACATTTCTGGTTTGATTACCGGTAATGCATATTGTAATGCCTTCTTAAATCAAATTATCAGCAGCAAGTAACAAATCAAAAGTTCTTTTAATTAAAAAGGGCATATGTTCGACTTCAAAGTGACTTTTCTTTTAAATACTGTAAAATACCGTAAATTTTTATTCTACCAAGGGTAAGCACTTACCGCTCTAAAATCACACCTCACTCGCACACAACTGGGTTGCTTGTATTGCGCCTGTATTCACACGTGTCTCTGTATTTAAGTTGCTCAATAAGTCAAATTGGCTTCTTCTACCAATGACATTGGAAAAAAGGATAAAAGCGTCAATGTGTATGCACAAAGGAGCGCTGAGAACGGTTTTATTTGCTATATTCAATATGTCAAAAGTTACTTATTGTGTGTCTCACACTTGCACAGTGAAAGCCCACACTAACAGCATTGTAAATTTTAATTTGAGTAATTGCTCTCGTGTAACCTTGTACTTCGCAAGGCAAGAAAAGCTAAATGCATAAATAATTGCTAACAGCTTTGTTGCTTTGCCACACACACATTAAAGTGTTTAACACACATATGTAACTACATGCATATGTATGAATAGAGTTGTTGTTGTGTATTGACGTTTAAATTCATTTCAACTGTTTATTTTGCTCTTATTTACTTGCGGAATTGATTGGGAATTGTACACACATTGTATAAATAAGTACTTACATTTTATTTGTTGAATGCGTCAGGAGTTTTTCATGCTTATGACATTCGTTTTTACTTACATTTTGTTTTATATAAAAAGCATAAGAAAAACGTGATAACTTTTTGCATTCGAAAAAGTTCACCATATACACGATGTTTTTGGAAAATAGTTATAGTAAAGTCGTCGACCTAATCAGCACAACAGGTGTGAATATGCTGAAATCAGAATTTATTACCAGTTTTCTAGGTTAGGTCACGAAATTTTACACAATTGTGGCTTCAAAAATAAAGCACTTCCGAATATAGGCGAAACGTTGATTATTCTTGATTTGTATAATATATATGGTAATAATTGGTTACACCATTAAAAATATTTTAGAAATAAATTATATTTCTTGAATGGCAACCCTTTTTTAGAACCACTTTAGAAATTTATCTTTCGAAAATTGAGTTTCATTAACAAATGTTAATCCATCTGGCAACTTTGCTGAAATTTCTGTCACAGTATAATTATTTTGTTTAAGTTCAGATCTTTTTAAATTATTATGTGGCATCACTTCAGAAGAATTCAGAATTCACAACACAAACGACGTCAGAACCTTTCACCTAATAGACAAATTTGCACTTTAAAAAGAGGTTGGAGAATTTTCAGTAACGTCAATTATTTAAAAAAAATTTTGTTAAGTACCATTTTGACTAAAATTAAATCTAAAATTTATTTCGATTTCTATTTGGAGGCGTATTCCCTAAAAATATTCAGCAATTTGTTGTTTTAAAACTGATTTTCTCCTCTTTCAAGTCATTCAAGAACGTTCAGGTGATTGACATATCGGACTGAAAGTGCAATGAGTGAACAAAATCAATTTTATATTTCTTATAGCCTTTTCACACAGCTAAAATAATGGATCAATTAAAATTTTGATTGAGAAACCAGTTTTTGCCATTCACACTGCCGGCTACTCGTTAACGATCAGTTGTTATAAATCTTTGTTTTTTTTGCTTTTCATAAGAAATTGATAAGTTTCATTGGTTTATTGCTATTTTTAACAGCGGCATCTATCTATCTTTATTAAAAAAATACAGCCAATCGCCGAAAAAGAACATATATATACTTACAAATACGGTCTTTGTCGCAGAGTTGCATTTCAGTTTCAAATCGATTAAAAATTAATGTAGATTTTTATTTTGTATGGTAAATCGATTTTATTCAGCGTTTTAATCGAACAAAGGCCAGTTAAGTAATCAATTAGATCCTGTGTGAAAGGGCTATTAATCGAGCAGAGGCTGGTTAATTGTTGAATTAGCTTCTGTGTGAAAAGGATATAACAGACTTCTAAAACTTTATTGATTTTCTAATATAATGCTTTCATATAACGGTTGTCTGTTGCAGTAAATCACCTTTACTATATTATAACCATAACAGCCACGGCCTTACTAATTTTAACAAAAACTATTTGAATTTTTAATCTAATAAATTTGGATTTGTAATAAAAGTATTTATTCAGTTTGAGAGTTTATGAAATATACAAATTTCCCCAACATCACACTCTGATATTGTTTCATAGCTGAATTAGTACGTTTTTTGTGGCACACCCTCAGTTTCATTTAAAAAGCCGACATAATTTTCATATTTGATTTCTTTTTATAGCTGTTATAGCTTCAATGCTATCAAAAGTTTTGATAGCTTAGAGTATATTATTTATTTGTAATTATTGTAAATTGCGAACGAAGAGAAAAATGTGTTCGTATTGCAATATGGAACTATTGGGATTGTCGCACTCCTGGTGACACTATGATGGCAACTAGTATCGGTAATGGTAGCCAATAGAATATACTTGGTCATCCGAAGTATTTGAGCCATCCCGGACCCGACCCGACCCTTCAGCGCGCGTCAAAGTGAGAAAATTGGTAAACAGAATTCGCTCTCGTTCGTAATTTATTGGACAAGTACTGTATATAATATTTTTCGCAAAACATCTAGGCGTTTCGAAACGATTTTTTTCTTCAATAAAAGAACACTTTTGGCTTCTACTTTGTCTAAACTTTAGTGTTTCTTCAAATATTTATTAGAGATACATATATTTTTAAGCTTTCAGTTTCATTAACGATTTTCATGTTGCAACCTGTATTCATATTCGGTGTGTGTAATTATATTTCAGCAACAAGAGAATATACAGAAATCACATTTATTATATAAATTACTTTTGTGGCGATTTTTGTTAGTCAAAGCTTTCATTTGTGACCACAAAATGGATTGATATTTTACAAAGAATTCAACTTTGGTACCAAACGATGTGTAAAAGTTGCTGAGAGCATGCATAAACTCTTTAAAAGTTTTACGACAATTTCAGAGCAGCTTACTCTGCCTTACCTTGCTTTGACGCAAATTTGATTTCGTGCACCTTGCTGAATGTTTACTTTGCCATTGAAAATAGTTGCAATTTCGATGAGGTGAACCAACTAAAACACTTTTTCAATCAGTAATTGTTTTTTTTGTTTTTTTTTTTCAAAATAAAAATGGTGAAGTAAACTCTCTGCTTCATAAGCAAACAACTGTAAAGCACACACATACTAATTGCCGCAACTCGTTCGAACTTTACATGGTTGGTTGTTGTAACCAAAAAAAGTTGCTACTTTTTATTTACCACTTCAAATTTCAATTTTCCTTTTTTTAATGATGATAAATTGAAATTCTAGGGATTTCCATTTAATTTTTTTTTTCACTTTATATCAGCAGAAAAACTTGTATGGAAATGTAATAGTGTACATAAAAATAAATAATAATAATAAAAAAATATTAAAAAATAAAAATTTAATAAAAAATATTAATTAATTACAACAAATACATCACATTGTAATAATTGTTCTGCATTTAGCATATAATTGTAATTCTCCAGCAAAAAAGAGCATTAAAATCAGCATAAATAAATTAAATTCCGAGCACTAAGCCAAATTGATGGCCAATTGAAAGACGTAAAAGCAATTACATTTCTTCTATAGAATTTCCAATACGTAAATATAAATATGTGTTTGTATGTATATATGTACATTTATATGTATGTATTAATATGTCTGGGTGCTAATGATTTTAAGTAAGCCATTCCATTCAATTCATTGATATTCATTACTCATTAGAGTCAGTGCAGCTGTGCACCCCTGAAGTGTATTTTAGCGAGATAGAGGAACACCCTGCACTTCATATATTTATATACCGCAATCTAACGGTCACATATGCATGCTAGGCGCGCAAAATAATACGCAAACGAATTGCTTGAATTGGCTGCTTCTTCAGCGAATTGTAATTTGTAAGAGCGGCACGAGCGAGAAGAAGCAGAAGAAAAAAGACGCAATTGGAAAAGTGGAAAAGTTGAAAAAGTGCAAATGTGACTCTGTGTGTATGTATGTGTGTCCTACAATGCAAGGACTCGCAAACAGCCTGCCGCATCGGGTGCACATTCACACATACATACATACACATACATCATCTCTTCACTTCACTTCACTTCACTTCTATTTTGCACTTGGCCTGCTTCCACACTTTCGCCGCAATTGTGGCCTACAGCGCACGCTGACGCACACCGAAAACCACCATTTGTACGTACATATTGTACCTAATCATGCACGCTTCTTCCGGCTTTTTTCCATTACCGAACAACTACAACAACAACAACAACAACATACACTTTGCTTGCTTGCAATTGTTTGCTGTGCTGCGCTGCTGCAACAACGACAACAAAGCAATCATAACAACAGCTACAACTTGGCAATGAAAAGCAATAAAAACTGTAATGACAACAACAACAACAGCGCAATACAGCAGCAGTGGCAACAACAGTAACAGCAACCAGGGCTACATTGGCAACGAAAGAGTTTTGCCGGAGTAACTTTATTGTATTTTCTTGCCATTTAGCATGTAAATGGGAAATTACTTTTCCATTTCCAATTTCAAGCGTGAGTTGAGGAACTGGCTGGCAGCAGCAGTTGCAGCATTAGTTGCAGAGCGGCATTAGAGACGGCAGCTGGTAAAAATGGTGTTTATCCAATTGCCAGCAACTAACACTGGCTGGCGCACATACACACACACATACATTCATATATATATAACTCATAAGTGTATGTGTGTGCAGGGTGCCTAGGTAGTAGCATAACGGTACAGCGGTCGTGTATGCAGAACTCATGAAAGCCGCAGTATTTGTTTACGAACTTTTCAAAAGTTGAACGGCTGATCAACAACAACAGCAACTTTTCATTGCCTGCCTGCCTCAGCAGCCTCGGCTGCCACTTGACTTACTCACTCTCGCAATGTATGCAATGCGACAACTAAAAACTTTTATTATTTGTTGTGCTTGTTGTTGTTATTCTTGTTGTACTTTAGTAAATTTTTGTTTTACTCGTGCAAATAATTTTCATTTGGCCCCATCAGCTGGTTGGTTGCATGGTGTTGGCAATGATAAAGCGCAGTGTGGTCTACATACTGAACGCTTGAGGGGTATATATACAAACATACATGTAGCGTATGTGTGTATGTGTTATTATAAATAGCTCTGTGTATTGTGCAGCATTGTAGTGAAAGTGCAAATTAATTAACATATCAAATACCACAAATGCTCCAAGTCAAATGCAAATATTATTTCTGGCAACACGCAAACGCAGCTCATATGTCTGTATATGTATGTGTGTGGCCATGCAATTTACTCTCATTTGTACTTGGATCGTGTGTGTTGGCCACAAATAGCCATTAAACGAGTTTTTGAAGACACAGCATTGTATATATGTATCTGTATGCAGCTTCTTTTATGGACGAGTGCCAATTTTTGTTATTTCCGTGTTTAGTTCAACTGTGAGGCATATTAGGTTGATCCAAAATTAAAACAAAAAAAATAAAACTTTTTGAACAAAATAATTTTCGCAGTTATTATTAATTGAAATTATAAATACGATTTTATCGTAAATCGAAGTTATTTTATTAAAAAAAATATTCAGAAAATAAATATGAACCCTTTCCACTATTTGTGCTAAGACTGAATAATACCTGAATATAAAAAAAAAAATAAAAATATTACAGAAAATAAAATATTAAAATATTATTATGTGTAAATTTTCAATATTTTTTTTTTTATTTCATTAACTTTTTCCTAAGAACAAATATCCTACAATTTGTCAACTTAGGCTGAGAATTCAATATTCAATTGATCAAATTTCAAAATGATCAGGGTGACGAGTCAAGTTCAAATCCGGATGTCTGTCTGTCCGTCCGTCCGTGCAAGCTGTGACTTGAGTAAAAATTGAGATATCTTGATGAAACTTGGACTACGTATTTCTTGGCACCATGGGAAGGTTAAGTTCGAAGATGGGCGTAATTGGACCACAACATATAAAGAGCTATAACTAAGCCATAAATTAAGCTATTAAAATCAAATTAGGTATGAAGGATCACATTATGAAGGGGCATATTTGGATGTATATTTTTGGGGGAAGTGGGCGTGGTCACGCTCCCTGCTAAGTTTTTTGTACATATATCGCAAACTACTGAAGCTATATCAAGGAAACTTTCTAGAGTCATTTCTTTTAGGTACTACCTTGTACACTCCAAAAATGGAGAAAATCGGATTATACACCACCTCCCATACAAAGGTTATGTTGAAAACTACTAAAAATACTTTAATTCAATGAGGAAAACCACCAGAAACCATAAATTTCATTAAAAAAATGGTACAGAAGAGCTGCACTCAAAATGGTATACAAAATTTTAAATAGGCGAGGTTCCGCCCACCAATGAAATTCGGTTTATGATATCTCCCTAGCTTTCCAATGATATGTTGTGAAATTAGTCAAAATCGGATCACAACCACGCCTACTTCCCATATACCAGAACTTTGAAGTCGATCTGAATCGTGTACTTTACAATATATAAAGTAAGCACTAGTGAAGATATCGGAACAGAACTTTGCATAAATGCTGCATTTAAAGAGTGGCATCGCCCTTCTAAAAATCATCGAAATCGGTTCATAAGTTTTCACGGCCCTATATATCGAATATGAGGACCTCGGTGCTTCTAACAAATTTTTTTACCGAAATTATAGTTAAATCTCTCAGATATTTTGAAGAAATTTTAAGGGAATATGTTTCTTCTAATAATATGTCTACGTACCAACAATGAGTGAAATTGGGTCATAACTTCATCTACCTCCCATATACTTAATACTAGGGGTTTCAAATTTTCAATGAACTTTATACAATATATATGACGAATATGTGGGTCAAATTGTGTATTATATAATATAAATAAAGTTAAATAAATAAATTGTGAGAGTATAAAATGTTCGGTGACACCCGAACTTAGCCCTTACTTACTCGTTCGATATAAATACGTTCATCATCCGAGCTACCTTGTGTTCAAAAGATAACGGTAATTTTAAAAATGCTCGGGTTTGGACGGTGTAGACATGACACGGTGCGACTTTTTCCTATAAAAATAAAAAGAGATCTTTAAAGGGTCGTCATTTTACAAGCATACGAAAAAATTGCTGAAAGAGCCAAACGCTATACAAAAAATCGAGTTTGAGAACTGTTTCGACCATTGGAAAAAACATAATTCCAAATATTTTCTTCAAAAATTTAAAATTCCCGAAAAATTGTTCGAATCTGCTTTGTATAGAGTACCGACAAATTTGTAGAATTTCATATATAATTACAGTTAAATAAATTTCTTTTTTGCTGAAGATTTCAGGTTTTTGATAGTAAAAAGTTTGATTGTTACAAAATTGGAGCATAGTTTGCAACAACCCATCTCATGTATTTGCCTTTAGCTGCTTTCATTAATAAAAAAACATAAGATTAAAAATTTCTTATTTTTTTTTTTTTAATTTACGATTGTGTTACTTTCTGTAACCGTTTACACCGCTATTTTGTCAGTCGGGCACGTACACGTCGCACCATAAATTGGAGTTAAAGATTTTGTGATTTTGATGACCTATTATGTTTATGCTATCAATGATAAGCTGTCAAGAAAGTGCTTTGAATTTAATTAGCAAAATAGTGTTGACAAAACCCATAGGATCCTATACGGTTACAAACGTATTAGAGGTAAGTCTAAGTCAACTTACGTATAGTTCAGCAGGTTTTTAGGTTATGATTGATAAGACAGTTGCTTAGCTAGTAGCCTAGTTGGCTCACTGCAACATCTGCAGCTCAACTTAGCTTTTTTATTTAATAAAAATACATTTGTGTTAAAGCAATATTCAACAACAATGTGGTATGCTGATTTTATTACTACCTCATTGGTCTTAAAATACGCACTATTGCAAACTTAAGACACCACTGGGAACTTCGCATTAGTTGTTGGAACTTTTTATATCTAAATTGAAATATAAATTTGCTGCTTTACTTTTGGCCTCACTAACTTATTCATATACAGTATATATGTCACTTCGTAATAGATCATCGGTGTTAATATATGTGTAATGACACCAAAGGGCTTTAGAAGACCTTACAATGTAACAACATTTTTTTCTTATGTGAAAAATTTAAACTCAATTTTTAGAATCACTATTTAATCATTTAGAATCTAAAGATAATCCAATAAAAAAGAAAACTTACGCTTAGTTTGTAAAGCACCCACATCTAAAGGATTTTTAAAAACTTAGTTTATTGTTACTGTTGTTATATATTTGTATTTATACAATCAAAAAATTCTTACCCTTAAAACATTATTTACAAACTTTTCCAATTTGATTTTGATCAGCTGAGTGTTTCAGCAAAACATACACAAGAAAAATACATATAAATGAAAAGAAAACCCAATTTAATGCTGTTTGCTTATCTCTTATTAGTATTTTTTTTTAGTTTGACTGCTGCTTGCACAACGGCTAGTTTAGCTAATCAGTGTAATAGCAAAGAGCCATCAGCAGCTCAAGCTCCATTTGTTTGAATGCGAAACGACAGCAGGCAAGCAAGCAGAAGCGAAGTAGCAATGATAAGAGCCACGACCAAGCGATGGCAACGGCTGGCAGACGTCACTCACTCAACCAGCTGGGCGACCAACAGTCACAGCCAATCAGGCGTGCAGTGCAAACCCGCAAAGCAACTAAACTCAAATCCAAACAAACAAACAACCAGAAAAGTAAATAAATAAATGGCTTAATATGACTCGCACTGTACTCCTAGCTGTAACTGTAGATGGTTTTAATGCGCAATGTTGTTGTTGTTTTTATACTTACTGTTGTTGCTCTTTTTATTGTTGTTGTTGCTGTTGCTACTTCCATTGCTACTTGCTTTCTGTACTGTCCTGTATATGGCAAATACTGCGCTGCCTGATTCTGGCTGCAGAGCAAACAAACGAACCGTTACATGTGGCACGCTTCTGCTTGGCTGCCACACCACCTCAGCCACTTAACTGTTACTTTGCTCGGCTAATGCCTCATTTTCATCATTGGCAAGGCATCCACCCACAAATTTTGCACAGCCAGAACGCAAACATGCACAAATGTATATACAACAATGTATATAAACATGTGTATATGCAACAATGTATCTGTGTACTTTTGCCATTTGCCGCGCTGCGTGTCGCCTGTGCGCTGTGCGCTGTGTGAGTTCAGCGCAACGAGTCGAAAGTGTCACCGACATGCTTGTACTATACAATCTAGCAGTTGTTGTTGTTGTACTAGTTGTTACTTGCTATGGTGCGTTAAATGCGTAAAAGGTTGCGTGTGCGTCCAACTCCACAGGCTGCCTTGCCTTGGCGCGAGTCAAGCAAAAGGCCATCCATCAGTTATGTACGCATGAGCGTTCTCATCACACACACACACACCAGTCCCTTTCTCACCCGTCCGCCGTCACAGCTCCCTTTTAGCATTGAGGCGCATGTGTATTTGTATTTGTTGCGTTCGTTGCGTGCAACTTTTCATGATAATGGAAAACAAAGTAGTCTCCCAGGATCAGCGTTGAACTTGATACGGCTTCGGCATACGCAGACATCACATATCCGGCGTTGCGTGCTCACAAATTCACACAAATAAATAAATTGCACAGCTATTATATCATCGCATGTACAGTAGTTTAACGGATGTGTGACCCTTCATTTGTATGACAGGATGTATGTGAGACTGGGCGTACACACGCATGAAAGCGATTGTGCCCACTTGGGAAAATGTTTGGAGATCGCTTAATGAAGTTGAATTTTCTTACATTTATTTCAAATGATGCGGAGATATATTGTGTTTTTAGTCCCAAAGAATCTACAAATCTACAAATGTCTCTAAATATGTATATTAACAACAAAAAAAATTACAACAAAAGAATGTTCAATCATTCCTGGTAATTTTCAAAAATCATGATAAAACAAGCTCTTTAAATAATAATGAATTAGCCTACCGGTTTTAAAACAAAGTCCTCAAGATAGTTACTAGAATCAATATGTGCAAAGAAATAAGCGATATCTATCCTCTCGTACAGAGAATCGGAAATTCCTGCATTCTTTAACATGATTTCCAACCTCAAGTTCACTGAAGCTTCTTTGACAAACTTGAATTCTTAACAAAAAAACTTTTAAAAAGCACACTGTTAGGTCATTAAAGAAACCAAGGCGCCAGAGATATTAGATAAGCCATTCATAAGCTTTCTAAGATTCCGCAACGTTTTGTTGAACAATTTGGTCCTCTTCGCTATAAATTATTACGTCTACAACTTTGCTTCCGCCGTTTTCCAATAGATGTCTCTAGGGTAAAGCACTGGTCGATTAAATCGATTAAATCGTTTTATATCGATCTTGGACATTTGTGTCAACATTAACCCAACAAAATATTTCTAGAGATCTGTTTGCATCCCAAACTTATTCTCAACTGAAAATGTCACTTTTTGAGACTCATCGACAAGGCGAAAGTAAAGTTGTAGACCTAATATTATGATTGAGATGATGAGAAAATCTACTAGATTTCTTAGATCTTAAATATCAAATTCCTCTCAGATGATGTTGTTGTGGTGACAGAAAATATGCCCCAATTTTTTCTAAAGGCTGCCATGTTAAGTGTCTTGGTCATTTCGTGGAATACAAATTACAACCGTTGCCTGTATTCGTGTCTCCGACTTTAGGGACTTTTTGTGTTAATCGACTAGGCATCGTAGGACACCATATTCTATATGTATATGTATATTTTTAGGATTTTCTACAATTCATATCTTCTGTGAAAACTGCGAAAACACCGGCAGTCTTCATTAGCATTTTTTCTTTGTCATAATGAAATTCCTTTTTCATTGTTTAAATGTATGAATATGAGAGATCCTTTAGGTCCTACTATTCATATCTCTTCTTTATTTGGCTCTTACCTCTATGTGAGTTATATAAAGGACTTATGGGAATATAACTTTAAATCCATCATCTATTATACATCATTATCTATAGTTCCGCTCATAGAGCACTACCGTAGATATTCCCATCATAACTTTGGAAAATAATTCTGAATGAAATGAAGTATCTTTTGAGATCGGAGATCAGAGCGAGATTAAATTTTGTTACTCGTTTGTTATATATACATAGATTTTCTCTAATTTTAAAGAATTTATGATAATTTTTTTGGTATTCCAGATTATTTCTGGATTATTGAAGTCAAAAAAAATTTTATTTCAAAAATGTTGCCTACATTTCGGCGCGGTGACACAAATGCTTGAATGTAAACATAATCAAAACAGTTATAGTTAAATTTTTGCTGAGAATATATAAAATAATTTCAAGAAACCAAAAATTCAATGTGTCTTCCATTAAATACCCAGAGCTTAATAAACAAAATTAGACTTGAAAAAAATGTCCATATTTTTTTTCATTGCATATCCCTACAGGATACGTATACGCCCGAGTAAATAAAATATAGCAGTGTATGTGGATATGTGTCAGGCTACCATTTTTTGTATTTTTTGTTGTTTTACACGACACTTTTTCGCTATATTACGCATATTGTTGTTGTTGTTACCATTGCTATTGTTGTTGCTGTTATACGTGTGCGTGTTTTGACTTTGACTTGGCCCAAACGACATTTAAAAGGGTAAAATCAATAAAAAGCTTGTTGCGCAACACAACAACAATAACAAAAAAGTAGCAACAACAACAACAACAAAACAAATATAATGAATCACTACGACTACAATAATAATAATAATAATCGTAAAAACAACAAAACACATTTTCCACTACAATAACGGGAAGGAAAGGCAGCAGTAACAGCAACAACAGCAAACAATAACCGAGCAACCGCATGTACGCAACGCAGCACACATACATATATACATATGTATACACTGATTGTATGTAAGCGAGAGTTTGAGGAACAATAAGCAAAAACACCGGTTGACATCAATGACAGGAAGTGTCGTTGGTGTCGGTCGACTGCATGTTAAAGTCATTGCCGTTGGCTTTCTACTTTCACATATATGGCGGTTTGTATGTTTGTCTGTATGTATATGTAAATAAACTGTTATATTGCTGGCAGCATTGTGTGGTTTTTCCAACATTTGTTAGCAATATTTGGTAGTGGTGACTCTGCCTATATACATGGGTATGTGCGTGTGTGACTGCGGTGCGGGTGTTCCACTAGTTCATTACCGACTTTCAATTTGCACGCAAAGTCTTACTTTGCCCTCAACTGAAGTTGCAGCCATTTTTGATTTGTGTTATGGCTCACACATAAATGTGTCCTTGCGCTCCTTGTGTTTGTGTGCCTCGTTGCCTGCAGGTAAAGTTCGTCGCAAGCATCAGCAATTCTTTCAGCACTGCCGCTCTCTCTTACGCTTCTTATAAACACGACAGCATAAATATGAATTTTTCCAGCATTTTTCTAAAGCATGCAAGTCAGCAGAAAATTTATGTGCATAATTTGCCACAATGAAATAGGGCTAATCATAAAAGAAAATTTTTAATTCAATTTCATGCCAACTAACTTTGTAATTTGTGTTATGACGAAAGCAAAATAAACTTCATGGCCACTAAGGCTAGTTCACATTTTTCCATAATCTTCATAATTTCTGGTTTTCTTTTTGTGTGTGGTGGTGCGCTAAGAGAAATGCCAGCATCAAAGGAAGTTATGTGTGGTTTTCAACCAATTTACCTTTCTAATGCAGTTGCGCAGAAAAATCGAGACAAAGCGTGGGTGGCTTGGATGTTTTCTTTTTATTAGATAAAGGATATTTAGGTCGCTGTAAGAATTATGCAGGCGATAAATAAGCGAAAATATATTATTTGTAGATTTCTTAAAATATTTATTTGTCTTTTTTAAAGCGTTGCTTTTCCGCCTACTTTAACTGAGCTAAATATCCGTATGTTTGACTGCTGAAAGGTTATGTTGCAGTATTTAAATCGATCGAATTAGTTTCAGCCAATTAAAAACTATTAATTTCAATCTTCATAAATAAGTTCTTGAGCTTATTTGTAGACTAATTCGATCGAATTATCTAGTATTAGACACATATGGGGTCATGGACTCGCAATATATACAACTTACGGAGCCTTTCGATGTTCAACAACATTTTTCCTCCATTGCGAGAGGACAAAAAATATTCTGAACTAAAATATTATATCTGTCAGAATAACAACAAAGTAATGTTAGCACTGCTCAGCGAATTCAAGTGAATGAGAATCGGTAGTGTATAACCGCATATCAATTTAACTACCGCCATTTTCGCACGAAAAATTTGCGTATATATGCTATCAAAAGCATACATGAACTTTCTGTAACAATTTTGATTGTCATTTCTTCGAAAATCTGTTGTTTATTGTAACAGAGAGCAACTGTGTCACTTTGATGTTGTTGTGTGATTCAATTGTCTATTCATATTAATATGATATTTCAATTTAATTATAAATTTACTACACTCTTAGATATTTTCTAGGAATCGCATGAAAGAACATTTCTCTTCAAGGCACAAGTTGGTGAATTTTCACATTTAAATATTCGTTTCAATTTGATGATAGTGACGTGTTCTTTAAAAGTTAAAATTATTATAAAATGAAATATATATTTTTGAAAACAGAAATTTCTGTTTTTGATGACCGCCAGAATGCGCTCTGGTGTAAAAACTAAAAAAAAATTCACATTTCAGCTTTTTATCATTTAAAAAGACCAAAAATGCAGGAAGAAATTGGAATTTTTTGACTATAGTGAGACTAGTTCACTGCTAGAACTCAAACGCCTCTTCCTTTAGACTCTGCCGTACTGACTATAAATATTATTCAATTCGGTAATAAGACTTGCTCAGCCTGATACTGTAAAATCCAAAGCGAGTATATTTAGAATTTTATTAGGAAACATTTTTTAAATAAGTTAGTGACATATAGCATAAAATAGAGCAACTTTGAACGTGATTAAGGGATTAGGGGTAGTCAGAGACACGAAAAAATGAGAATTTTCAGTAATTTTTTTTTTGCTATTAAATCATGCTATTTTACAAAAGTTATAATATGACATTATTATACAATGTTTTGAGTTAAAGTCACGAAATTTGAAAAAAAAATATAATACCCAAAGTTATAGCTGGCTGTGTTGACCCTGGAGATTCACCTAAAATCAATCAGATAAAAAAATCAGTTTTATAATTAGATAATCCTGGATCCGAAGCTTTTTTTAAAAAAATAACAAAATGGCGGCCTCAGGAATTGTTTTTAGATTTTTGGGAAAAAATCAACAGTTAATTGGTCTTAAAAATTCTTGAAAAAAAATCCTTCAGATCAGGCCTGAGTTTATTATGTATTCTAAAAGCTGTATGAATTTCATTAAAATCTACTGAGCGGTTATCGAGTTACAGTTGTCTCCAGTTCAAAAAACATAGTTTTGAGAAAGAACACATTTAAAGTTTGACACTGGTGTGTTAGAGTGCCTAAGCGCTCTTTGTTATTTGTCGAATAACTCGAAAAGAAATTATCGGATCAACTACAAATTTCAGAGAATATTTTTAAGATTTTACTCTTAACAAAAATGCAAAAAAAAACTGATTTTTTGAAAATCCTGACAACCCCTAACCCCTTAAAAGAATTATAAAAAATTCTATAAAATATTAAGAGATGTCAATGTACTTCAATATTAATGTTTCACCAGCTATTTGATAGTACTCTCTCTATATTGGTGGTTCTGATTCAATTCAGATAAACTTAAATACATTTGTATGTCTATAAAAAATCTGGCATCCAAGTACTGCTTTGCCATTAGTTTTATTTATTATTGCTTCCACAAAACAGCTCGCCAAATAATTAATATTATAAAACTCTGAACGCTATTGCATTTTACAATGAGTATTTTAATTTTTCAAATTGAAAATCATATATTCGAGTTCTAATTATCAAATCAATAACTTGAAACCTGCATAATCTCTTTTCCGAGTATTCTATAATTAACTGTATACGCAATAATTTCATTTGAAATATTATTACAAGCAAATTGCTTGATATTTCCAAGAATTAGGAGTCCATTTAAATTTGAAACAAATTAATATGTTTACAATACAATATTATTGAGTAACAATATAACTAATAAATATTTGTAAATCTATACCACAACGCTGAGTTGTAGGAGGTTAACCTCTATTTACTAAAACACATAATTATCGCCTTCAGCTAAAGTTGTAATTTCTGGTATTTGAGTATAATAGATAACAATAAGCGAACATAACTAATTTGTACGTGTTTTTCATGAGAATAATTGAATAGATAATAGACTACATTTAAATTGAGTTAATTTAGTTGAGTTGTGTGTGAGTGAGTTGTCTCAGTGTGAGTATGAAATTTTTGGTTTAAAGTTCACTTGCTAGAAACAATATCTTAAATATTGTCATTATTTGCAGTGAAGAAATATTATTTTCAATATATTTGCAAATTATTTCTCACAAAAATAATTTTTAAAGCCTTTTATATTAAAGAGACTGACATATGTATATGGATATTCTTCTTTATTTTATACAATTTACAACAACACAATGTAGTACAAATTTTCTTTCACGTCAGCTAGCATATGCTTGTGCCACTGATATGCGTCTGGCTTGACACTTAGTATCGCCTGCGAAGAGATACCGCCCTTTTAGGGAAGTGAAAGCGGTTGTGGGCGGTTATATTGGGCCGAAAATGGTGTTGTCATGGTTAGCGGAATTCGCCCTTAAATAGTTGGGAGGGCAAATGTTTGTATGTAACTTTGTATTTATGTATGTGTATATATGTATGGAAATATGTATATAGGAGCTTTTGTGAAATTGCTTGGTATTTTTATATAAATTTTTATAACCTTTTCCGCTTGTTTACCCAGCAAACAAAATTTTTGAGAATTTTAGGAAAATGTTGGGGATTTTTTTTTTAGTTACTCTGCAAGTGTGGTAAAAAGTTTGAAAATGTTATGTATTATATACAGAAAAGAAAATTCGATTGAAATAATTTTTGAAAAATTATTATTAAAAAATTAGATCACTACTAAAAGTTTTTCAGCAAACACAATTTTATTAAATTTTTAAAAATATATAAAATTGAAATTTAAAACAAAAATTAAAAAAAAATATAAAAGTGAAATTTTTGAAAAAATTTAAATTTTTTTTCAAAGAATTAAAAAAAAACAATTTTTTTGTCTAAAACCCCATAATTTGTTCACTGGATACAATATACAATTCTTGTTGTTGTTGCAATTATAGTTGCCACTGTTGTTGCTGCTCTACTGAGCTGCTATTGTTGTTGCTGCTATTGCTGGCATGCTCACTACTTACATCAAACTGATTATTTTCATTATTATTATTGTTGTTGTTGTTGTTGTCGTTGTTGCTGTTGCTACAGCCATTGTGCTTTACTGGCAGTGTCTGGCACAACAAGTTTGCAGGCTATAGTATATATGGCAGTTGCCACAGGCAACAATAGGCTAGTGCAAGTAACCAAAACAATTACCTACAAAAAAGCAGCAAACAACAACTACACACACGCTTACACATAACTACAAGTACACTTCAAATACAAACACACACTCACACATATATATATAAATGTATGGCAATAACCATGAAAATGGCTTCACATATCTTCCAGTGGAATTTCAAGTGCGACAAAAGCAGACAAGTGAACGTCGAACGACAAAACAGTTAACGGAGTGAATTATATTGAAGTGCAAGTCAAGAGCAGCAGCCGTAGCAGCAGCTAACTGTAAAAGTGTTCGAGGCAAAGAAAAAATAAAAATTATTATCGAAACGTAGAAGACTAGCAGCGTCAGTGGCAGCAGCATATTAAGTGAATAGCAGTGCGCCTAAAAGCCCATTAGACGCATACATGCGTCGAGTAGTGAGCGTGTACATTAGCCGAGAAGATAAATAAAACAAACAAACAACAACAATAAACAGTTGCTAACAAGCGAAAAAATCGGCAGCATTATTCAATAGAGATACAGTGGCGCAAAAAAAGTGTCGAAAAAAGTGCCGAAAATATTAAAGAGTGGTGTGAAAAAAGGTGTTGCCACATCAAGTAGTAGTGCACGCACACACCAAGTTGGTTAAGTGATTTGTGCGCGTCACAGCAACAATAACTACAAAGAGTTGACGGCAATGGCGCACAGCTTGTGGCGGTCAACGCCTGACACATCATTATAAGCACATCAGCACAGCACGCGTGGGATCACACAGTCATATATTTACATATTTACAAAAATAAAAAATCACAACAACAACAAGCGCGCTTGTATTGTACTTTTCTAAGTGTGTGTGCGTTGCGCGCATCGATTGCAGCGAAGCGCCCGTCAGTCTTTGTCACCGTGCGTGTCACCGTAACCACTGCGCTGTCCTGCCTTTAACAACAATTTCGTATAATTTCACATTATTCCGTCGCGCGCGCCACAACCGCAACGTGTCCACCGCCATCGCGTGTGTGTCAGCTGTATGTGAGTGCGCGCGTGCATGCGTGCGTCAGTCATTTGCAGCCGCAACGTTCGGCATTAGAGTACCGCGTGTGCGTCAACGGCAACCGCAACGCATTACCGCAAGCCTCACACGCGGACAAAATCAGATTTCTAGAGTCGGTGTAGGTGCCGCCGCCGCCGCAGTGCTCATCAAGTGCTCAAAACAATGCTAACCTGTGTGTGTCGTCCCGTCTCCGGTAATTTGCCGAAAATGCCACCGACAATGATGCCCGCACCGAAGGCGCCACGCAGCGCCATCGCCATTACCGGTCTGGGTGTGACGCCCACTGTGGTGGTGACAGCGGAACCGAAAATGAATGTAAGTTTCGAAGTATAACACACACATACACATTGATATATCTACAGTAAGCTGTGAAACGTGACTTGACGCCCCTGACAGTGAGCGCACCAGCGGTGCGCGTCAGTAGTGACCGCGTTGCTAATTTGCAGCGCAACCTCGGCAAGTTGTTATTTGAGTTGTGTGAAAAAGTAGCCATTAAGTGTATACTGTAGCGCTCACATATGTGTGGGTGTGTGTGAGCTACTTTTTTTCCATTTGCACCAACTCAACTTGCAACTTCCGTCTGCGTCGCGTCGCTGCCGCTTCCACTCGGTTGGCTTAATAAAAAGTGATAATAGTCATAAGTAGTTTGTAAGCTTACGCTGCTTTGCCGCAATTCTTCGGTTGATCCTTATTTATTATGCATGTGCAAGTGATTTTTTTTTTGTCTCTAGCATTCACTTTCTTTTCTTTATTCTACTTTATTGTTGTGGTTTATTTTACGATCCGCATCTGTGTAAATATCCCTTCGAATGTTAAAAGCAAATCAACGGTAATCATTATTTATAAATGTCAGCATTAGTTTAACGGTGTTGTATTAATGAGAAACTGTCACGCGAAATATTCATGAGTGTAGTGGGGTGGAGCGAAATTAAAACTGAAAATAATATGTCAATATTTTAGGGAAAAAAATTAATAAATTTCATATGATTATTGACTGAAAAATGTCGAAAATTCAAAATTTAATTGTGAAATATGGAATCCAAGGATTCAAAATAATAATAAAAAATTAATTTAAAAAAATACCATTTTTTCCTGAAATATATGCGAAGCTTAAGTCAGAAACACACAGAATTAAAAAAATTAAATTTAAAAAATCATATATATGTATATAACCCTTGATAATTTATTGGGCAAGTATTGTTTAAATCAAGTAAATATTTCGTTTATATTTTATAATTTTGCAATATTTCATTTATGTAACCTTCATTCATACTATTTAAATAGAGATTCTCTGAATTAATTTAAGTAGAAATACTCTGAATTTTATTTAAATAACAAAATTTCTGTTCCGAAATTTCTTAATCGGATTAAATTGAATCATCAATCAAAATGTTTAAAATGAGGAAATTTTGTATAATATTTACCGTAATTTTCTCAATATTACAACAAAATTCTTAAAGTATATATCGCCTACAAACGCTTACCAGTAAATATAGATAATATTTAAAGATATTTATACACGCTAACAAATCATTTCAAGGCTTATTGTAATCTTTTGAGTAGTTAGCTGTTCAATTTAAAGTAATTCTTTAATAAATCGAACATTTAACAAAATGTATTTTGCATTGAAATGAAATTACGCATACGCCATGTCGCACAATTCGAGTATTTTCACATATGAGTGTATTATATTGGTTTTTGCTATAATATGAGTACATACAAAGTAAATATATTTTATTGAGTGCCAAATATTTTAAGCTGCAGTGTTCAGTATAGTAATTTATGCGATACAATTTGACTCCAAAAATATTCGAAATTTATTTGGAAGCATGCATACAGGCGGACAAGCCTCGTTTGCTTCATAATAGTTTTTTATGTCCCTAGTAAAGAGTTTCTCTTAAGGGACGTTACAAAAGTAGACCGTTAGGGATAGCAAAGGAGGTCATATTTTTTTCCAGCCCTTTTGAGATTTCTCTTCAGTAAGATTTGCCATTTCATCATGAAAAGATATACGATCCTACAACGAGCCGAAATTATTCAAATTTGCTAACGAAATTGGAGTTATTTAAAAGCGCAACGTCCAATTTATGGCCATCATAATCGTCCTGTCATATTAACAATTGAACAAAGAAGTATCCGTAGTGTCGAGAATATTGCTGCCGCTAGCGCATCAATAAAGGAAGACCCAAATCAGTCTCTTGAAAATAATCCGGATTTTCATTGAAAAATCATCTTCAGCGATGAGGCTCATTTCTGGCTGAATGGCTTCGTCAATAAGCAAACTATGCGTTAGTGCTCAACATTGAGTCAACATTGAATCCCGAAAAAATTACGGTTTGTTGCGTAGTTATGGGCCGCCGGCTGCACTGGTCCGTACTTCTTTCTTGTTGATCAAGACCGGCTCGATACCGTGAATGGAAATCGCTACCACTCAATAATAATCGAATATTTTTGGCCCCAATTGGATGATATGAACTTGGACCACACTGTGAATGCCACCATCGATTTATTGAAAACCAAGTTTGGTTAACTTGTTATCTCACGAAATGGCACAGTCAATTGACCGCCTTGGTCGTGCGATTTGACGTCGTTAGACTATTTTCTGTGGCGCTACGTCAAGTCTATGGTCTATGTCAATAAGCCAGTGACGTTTGATGAACTTCGTACGAATACCGAACGTGAAATTGCAGCAGTATTAGTCGACTGAGGCTTGAAAACCGTCGAAAATTGGATTCAGCCTTTGGACTTCTGCAAGCATGCCCGTGGTGGGCATGAAATATGGAGTTCCATACATAATGACATCGAATGTACTTAAACAGGAATTAATAATTTCATTGTTATCCCAACCCGTTTTGTATCTACTGATAAATTTTTTTTTGTTTCTTCATTGTAATAAAATATTTTTTATATGAAAATAACAATATTAAAATATTTAATATATGATTCTAATATATTGTCTGTACACTGTCATATTGTGTTATTGCATGTTTTCAAAAATAAAATATTCAGACAGGTTCCGTAATTCACTTCCGAGTGAAATTTAAGCAAATGCACTTTCAATCCGATATTTGGAGTACTGAATATCGATTTTACTTTTCAATTTCCAAATTTTTTTAATTTACACTTTCTCTCGGATTTCAGAACCTGCCTGATAAACATAACTTTTATTACAATTTTCTATTTATGTTATATTTTCGTACGTTCCCAATATTTTGTCCACATACTGTACGCACTGTCTTCCTAAGCATAATTTCACAACGCACTTAAGTTAACCTGTCCCAGTTGTCAGCACTTTGTGCGCGCATCAAACCAAACCGGAGAAACTTTTATTGCCCTTCATTTGAGTTCGCTGTTTATTACTTTTATGATATATTGCTTGTGATTGATTAACTTGCAGCTTATTCGCCGCTGTTTATGCTTATTATTACAGCTTATTGTGTGTCAGACGGCAGGCTGACTGACTTGATTTTACCACATACATACATATACTCATCAGATTTTGTTTTCTTCTCTTCTCTTTTCTCTTTTCATTACCTCAACGCATCGCTGGCTTTATGGATGGAATATGATTCGTACCTACAACAACAAACACACACACACACACTGATGTGCGTATGTGCAACCAACAATCTGGGCTTAACAACATCAACATCAACGTCAACTTTACCACCACCAACGATGCCACCATTACTATCGCACTATCAACATCAATAAAATTCAAATTGAATTCACGCATTCGCGCTTCGTCAACGCCACCCCATGCCACCTCATACCTGTGCCGCTGCTGATGAAATTAACAACCCAAACCCCACCTCGCCTCACTCCACCTATGTTCATTTGTTGTTGTGCTGGTGCGCATTCAGGTGCCTGGCAGGCTGACATCAGCCGAATTACGGGCGATGGCATTGCGACAACAACAGCAAATCGACTCACAACACCAGCTGTTGGCCACCAAGGAGCAGCGTTTGCGTTTCCTCAAATCGCAGGAGGTGCGGAATGCTGTTGCCAGCGCTGAAGGTGAACGGTTGCGCCGGCTGCGGGAGCGCGTCGAGGCGCAGGAATCCAAATTGCGGCGACTGAGAGCGCTGCGAGGTCAAGTAGACTTACAGAAGACTTACAATGTTACGCTGAGTAAGTACTAAAGCAGGCAAAAAAAGGCAAAGCCAAAGCCAACCATTTATATAGTGTATGTGTGTATGAAATGTATGAAATATGAAATTACAGTTATAAGCGCACGCATGTGTGTGTAATAGCTGCTATTTTGCGCTGTAAAAAACATATTTACATGCTGTAAGTAGCTTTGTTTTGTTTTACGCTGCCTCTTTTTGTTGGCTGGCATTTGTGTGTTAAGTGCGCGCCACACACGCTCGCCCACTTCACCCTGACAACTACAATACCAACATGAAACTATAGTTTAAGTTTAAGTGTGGGTGTGTGTGTGTGGCATGCTACCATATGCCGCCGCTGTGAGCAGCCAGCAATTTTCGTTGAACACCAGCGGCTAAAAAGCGTCAACGAGCCGTCATGCCAGTCACAGTCTCTACGAAAATCTCCGTTAAACAGCTTTTGGGCAAATTCGGACGGACAAGCAGTGAAGTGCTTCGGTCAGTTTTTGGTTGCCTGGCGGTGCTTTGGCGAAATGGAGCGCGCATATAAATATTAAGCAATGTGAGTTATTCGTAATTTGCATGTTGTTGCAAAGTTATGAAAATTTTATCCGCAGCCATTTCATTGTTTTGAATTTAATTATTTTTGTACCCGTGGTGAAATTTTTGCGAGAGGAAGAATACATTTCTAACTTTTTTTTGTTTGATGACACTAATTTCTTCTAAGAATAGAATTATTCAAGTTTTCTGGAAAATTTTAACCTTTTATGGAGCATATAGATATTTTTAGATTTTTTCGAATAAGGCTTATATTGTTCCAAAAGATGGATATAAAATTGGACAATATATTTCACAAAATTTTGTATCAAGGACCCTTGAGGGGGGTGAAGGCTCAATGTTTGATCATCGAAAAAAATAAAAACAAATAATACATCAAAAAATAGTGTACTCCTTATAACGTCAATAAGTCAAGAAACAATATTTTCAGACTAACTGCTACCATTACAGGGCTTTGGCCATTTGGAGAACATGCGTCGAAAATGGGTATGCCCTACAATAACATATGCCGAAGCTGCGAACTAACAGGGAATAAAGAAACAATTTTCCACTTCCTCTGTGAATGCCCAGCCCTATCGCAGATCCGTCACAGAACACTGGGAATCCATCAAGCATCAAACCTCGAATGGATGTCTACAAAAAGCATAATGGATATAAGTAGCTTCATCGAAACCACAAAGTGGTTTCAACGAGAAGCTTAAAGAAGACAGCAAATAAAAAAAAAAAATAAAATAAAAGGTCAACGACTAGTGCATCAAAATGGCACAGATAGTGCTAATTGAGCCCGAACTAAAACAGGGCAGCACTCCTACCTACCTACCTATAACGTCAAATAAGCTTGATGAAAAAGTGGTATATACCATTGAATTATGAAGAATATTTAGATTTTATCTATATTCAATAGTAGCCATGTCCTGTAATTAATAATAAGTTTTTTTAAGTCCTTTTTTCGAACTTCCAAATATTTCGATTTTTGAGGCCAATTTCGAAAATCGATGAATACAATTTTTTTACATATGACTCAATCTACTGGAAAATATAGTTTTGTCTAATACCCACAAAAAAGTCGATTTTGCCGTATAGTTGTGGTAATAGGTGTGTTTTCGTGCTTTTACATGTATTTAGTGCACCCAAATTTCAAGCCTTTTTTTGAGATACGCTGGTTGAAAGTTTGAAAAACACAATTTTGAAAAGAAAAGCGTTCAAAGTCTCCAGCAGCCGACTCAGCGCTTCGAAGAGCTCCTTCTTCTAACTGCTATGTCTTCGAAACGACTTCGATTTTTAAAATCACTTAACTATCGTATTCTCTACATGTTAAGAAAGCAATTTATGGTTAAAAAAATTGAGCTCATCACATGAAATGACCCCCTTAATAACGATAACAATGTAAACGATGATTTATTCGAAAAACCACTTTGACTAAATTTAGAATCTCTTCAGTGATTCCCCAGAATTGAATCTAATCCGTTTATATAGTTCCGACTGTCTAGGAAACAGTAATAACAATCATGTCACTCATGAGTCAATTTCGAAGGATTTCAATTTCATGAATCAATTTTACAGCCATGAGGTCCATTGCTCTTATTGTTGTACAATCATAAAAAATTGAGAAGTTCTGTTCGGCTCTTAACCGGATATAGATTGTTTACATTAAAACCAATATTTTGTTGAAAATTATATAACTCTTGAATGGATTAGACACTGAGTTTAATTGAGGTACATGCAGCGTTGAAGCTTCTTAATTCTTTTCCAACCGAAATTACACTTCCTTACTCCTTTTATTTTTACTTTGCATCTTAAACAATCCACTTCTACCACCTCATCCTCTCCCCCAACCTCCATGGTTACACGCTTCTTTGGCACAATTTTTTTTATTATTGCTACACAGGATTAGACTGGCTGACTCTTAAGCATTGTTCTACTTACAACATGTTCTTCGACTCTAATTGGATTTGTTAGTGTGGCGCGCTGTTTCCTGCCACTCAAACACACACTCAGATTTCAACTTTAACCTCGCGCCTGCCTTATTACTAAACACACGCAATCACACTCACAACTCGGCAGTCGGCAGTCGGCGCTCAACAACACGCCACTCGTCAAATTTTACATTTTCTCATGCCACATCGACCGTCGTGTTTGCATGCAACAGAGTATGGCGAGTGTATGTATGTAATGTCCCGTGTGTGGCATGTGGCATGTGCCCTGACACGTCAACCTCGCCAGCAGCCTCATCACCGGTAAGCAACGAGATCCTTAGGTACACGAAATCCCTGCTAAGCGGATTATAGCCGGCACGGCATTTACAGCTCTGCAGCGACAAAGCTCGCCAGCTCACAAGCTCTCGAAGCTGCTTTTCGCTTGCCTTAGCAAAAAAATACATATATATATATAGTTAAATATGTATAAGTATGTAAGTGTGTGTTCGTGTTCACTTTGAGCGAAATTAGTGAAAGACATTTGCATGAATATGCGAGTACATATTTTAAGTAGAGCTTTATCCTGCCAATGATAGTCCTGCCCGTACAGCTGGCACCCGGCCGTGCCGCCATACATCCAGCTGGCTATTAGTGGCACGAAGCGGAGGGTTTCAGTTGCTAGTGGATTATGGTGTTTCGCCTCGGCCACAAATTGGGCAGCATTCATCCCTACTACGGGCATACCCCCTCCGCGCCGACTCGTAATACCTTTAAAGCTGTTAACTAATTAAAATGTTAATGGCGGTTGACGAGTGTTCGACGCTCAAAGTGAATAACGGTTAAAACTTTTCTAATATATTGTAGTATTAATAATACTCGAGGCATACACTCAAACACACACATCTGAAAGTGTGGCTATAAAGTGTGTGTACAAAGTGTAGGCGCCAGGGTCTAAGCTCTAGTGCCCACAGCTAGCGCTAGATAACTCACACATATGCAAATCTGCGTGTTTTCGCATGTAAATATGCCGAGTTTTTTCAGTTGTTGTTGTTTTTGTTGTTGTTGGAGCATGTGAAAAGTGATTAGATTTTGTGGTTCGTGACTTGAAAGCGTTGAAATTGAAAGTATTAAATTATACGTGCCATTAAGTTGTAATTGCAAGGGTATACGATATACCCATATTATATCTAGGTATATATATCTAGGTGAATATATATATTATATCTGTATCTATGTGTTGATTTTGTTTTTATGAAACTAAATGATATTCTGAAAAGTTGCAGTGTTTCACTGACCTATTTGGCTATAAACACACACACACACACACTGTATTTACCGTTAGATTTTAAAAATCCATTCACGATAAACATTTAATTAACATGATGAAAGTTTAGACCGTTTATTTGCAAAGTTTGCGTTATTATAAAAATATTTAATAATGTTGATTTGATATTTGTAAGTACAGAGTGACCCAAAATATAATTACTTTAATTGAAAAAATTAAAAAAAATATGAGAATTCCAATTACCGGTTTTAACCGCTTTAGTCAAATATCCATTCAACTCAGGATAGTACTTTTTGGAAAAATAAATTTTTGATTTTTTTTTTCGAACATCCAACATGGTCCAATGGTAATATGAGCTTAAAAAATAAAACATTTTATACTTTATTAAAATAAGAGCAAAACTGGATTATGCCCATATTATGCACTTTTTCAGTACAATTATACCCATTTCGAAATTCGAGGAACTTTATTTCGATTTTCGAAGATAAGTTCGAAAAACTATTAATTCACATTTGTATATATGAATCATCAGTCCTTTTTCAATACAATTATACCAATTTCGAAAATCGAGCAACTTTATTTCGAATTTCGAAGACAAGTTCGAAAAAGTATTAATCCACATTTTTATATATGAATCATCAGTTCTTGGAAAAAATTGGCCCGAGCGCATTGCTACGTAGTTAATGCTGATTTACGAAGCTTCCAGTGAAATTCAATTTTAGTTGCGCTCTAGTTAGAAGCTCAACAAAAAAATTATAAACCATTCAAATGAGACCACATGTGGATTATGTCTATGTATATTTTTAAATTTTTAGTAAAATTTTGACCAATTTCGAAATTAAGACAAACGAGAAAGTCACTTTTTTATTTATAAATAATTATTCCATCGAAAAAAAAATCCCAATACTCAGCCAAGTCTATTGACACTATAATAATGCCGGTTTACAAAGCCTCCAGTGAATTCCAACAACAAAGAATACGGTTCAAGGGTCGAGTCAGCAAGAATACGCATTAAGGTCTCTTTTCATATTGCTAGTATGAATACACCAGCTGACGGCTCAAAAGAAGTTCTTGCTACCAAACTCGACAACCAAATCCATATTATTTTATGAGATATTTGGCCCAAAGAGGATTATTTACAAGCGTTTTTCCATTTTTTCCAAAAATGTTAATTGCAAAAAATGTATACTCTTTTATTAAAAAAAAAAATTAAAATATTTTTACAACGATCTTTCTTAATCTTTTTGTAATTCTGTAATATTTTTGACAATTACATTAACATTTTCTACTCTTTCCTATCCTCAGGCAACGATCTGGACTCGATTCGTGCGCTCTTTAGCGAGAAGGAGAAAGAGCTTAGTTTAGCAGTGGCAAAAGTGGAAGCGCTCACACGACAACTCGAGGATTTACGACGCGATCGTCGCTGCCCCATCAACCTACTATCAACAGGCAATAATAATGGCAACGCGCAACCGCTGCCACCACAAGCATCACGAGAACTCGAAAAGCTGCGACGCGAGTTGGTGGTGAGTAGCAAAGCAAGCGACAATCACAGAACAAAATCTATAAAACTAAATTATAAATTCACTTTCAGTACCGCAATCAGTTGTCGCTGCAGCAGGATGCGCGCCTGCACCTGCAACGCGAGGCGCTGCAACAGCGACAGGCTGAACTACGCTCCGTCGACCAGCGCATCTACGAACTGCAGACGCGCTTGCAGCGCAAGAAGGCCGCCAATATACAGAACAATGCGCAGAATCAGAATCAAATGCATGATTTGCACCAACAACAACAGCATCAGCAACAACATCAAATGCATCAACAAACCGCCGCGTCACAGCAACAGTCACATCCATCGCCGACGCAGGCCTACACCAAACCACACACCAATGTTGCCTACAATCAACCACAGAGCGGCCATCATCACAAGCCGAGCGGTGTAGCGGCGCTCAAGCAGCAACTGTTGCAGAAGCAGGCAAATAATCTGCTAACCACAGCGCAACAACAGCAAGGCGGCTCGAAATTCCCGAATATCATCAATCGCGAGCAGAATCGCAACATACCGCGCGGCAATGTCGCCGCGGTGGAGCCATACATACACACGCCGCACAAACCTGGTGGCGCTTACTTGGGTGCAGGTAACATACTGAAGCACGCGGCCGCCACGGCTAATACGAATCAGCAAAATCAACTGATACAGGATTTGACACACATGAAGCACAATATAACTGCCGCTACTCATAGTCCACAGGGCGGCACGCCGCACAGTGGCACAAATGCCGCCAACGCACAAACGTTTTTCAGCGGCGAGAGCGATGAATCAAAGTTGGCAAAGAAAATGCTGACAGCGTCCTTGGCTGCTGCCAAAGCTATGGAACCAACGAAACCTGTCGAAGTAGACACGTCGATGCACATCTACGCTGAGGTGGGACCGAAGAAGCGAGACCTGCAAAAAGCAGCCGAGGCAGCCAAAGCGGCGGAAGCAGCTGCACGCGCTGCTGAGGCGGCAGCGAACGCCACGACAAGTGGAAATATGGCAACTACCAACACTGCCACCACAACCACCGGCAGCAAAATACCGAAAAGCATCAGTTCCTCCACCTCAGCGACCGTTTTGATTAGCAAACTGAACAGCGCCACCGCTGCCTCGAGGGATGCGCGCACTGATTTGGAGCGACGATGTGAGGGAGCGGCGAGTGAAGCGCTTACCGAGAAACACAGTCAACAACAGCAACAGCTGACTGTTCATAGCATGCCATTGGGCGCTGCCAATAAGTCGCTTGCCACAGCTGTGGCGCACACGTGCGCATCAACTTCTACAACAACAACGAACACGACAAGCGCCGATGGCGCACACACACAAAAACCGAAACCGCTGCAGGCGCACTCATCTAGCGGTTTGGCAATACCGCCGCGTAAGCCAATTAGCAGCGTGGCGCCCACATCAGTGACAAGCTCCATACCGAAGATGGTACCTATCAGTCCTAAGGTGAATCGTGTGGCGCCCAATGTTGTGACAGCCACTTCGACTGCTCCAATAACAGCGTCAGCGGTGGCGACTGCGAATGCCGTTTACCCAGATCGGCCCGCGCTGCCGCCGAAACCAAGCAAAATGTCGCCCACAGAGCACGTGAGTGAACACAACACCGGCGCCGCTGCAAACACACAAGCAACAACAACACCATCGATGCTGAAAAAGCCCGCGGTACACGCCGCGTCCATAGCAGCAGCCGCGTCAAATGAATTGCAGCAAGCCACGCAGGGCTTGCAAACGCTCAATATAAATGATAATCTACCGATCAAGGCGAAACCACTAACCATAAGGAAACAACCCATGTGCGAACAACCGCGTCTCAAACTGAGCAGTAATGTGCCCAAACCGCCGCTGCAAACCGCGCGTAAAATGGATATGCCAGCCGCAGCATCGCTCCTTTATCCCGCGGATGGCGGTCAACGCAAAGAAGCGCAGGATAATGGCAACAACAACAACAATGTTAATCGCTCAACTGGCTCTGGCAGCGTCACATCATCGGCCTCCTCATCGCCGGAACAGCTGCCGCAGTATTCGCCACCACAAGTGCCGCCAACAACCAATGCGCCAGCGTCACAGTCTCAACACTCGCCAAATAGCAACTCTCAAACGAGCTCCAGCCTCGATGAGCTGGATAAGATTGAGCACCACTGCGATGGCATTGAAACCAACAGCGATGGAAATGGTCAGAAGCGGCGCGCCATCTCCACTGGCAGCGCACCCACTTCTTCTTCACTTTCATCAGCGATCACCGGCAATGGTAAACCGAAATTGGCGCGCCGTGTGAGCTTCGATCCGCTCGCTTTACTACTGGACGCCAGTCTCGAGGGTGAGTTGGAACTCGTGAAGAAGACCGCCATGCAAGTGGCGAATCCCAGTGCCGCCAACGATGAAGGCATCACCGCGCTGCACAATGCCATCTGCGCCGGTCACTTCGACATAGTCAAGTGAGTTCAAACAACACAAAAAGTGTGAAGACTTCTTTGCTTATTTATTTGTTTCTTCTTCTGTAGATTTCTCGTGGAATTTGGCTGCGATGTCAACGCACAGGATTCCGATGGCTGGACACCATTACATTGCGCCGCTAGCTGCAATAACTTATCTATGGTGAAATTCTTGGTCGAAAATGGCGCTTGTTTATTCGCTTCAACGCTCTCGGATCATGAAACGCCGGCGGAGAAATGCGAAGAAGATGAGGAGGGTTTCGATGGTTGCTCTGAGTATTTATACAGTAAGTAACACTGATTTCACTCATATGAGTCCCGTTCTTCACGTAACATTATTCTATAAAATCTCTATCTCTCTCTTATAGGTATTCAAGAGAAACTCGGTATACTTCATAATGGCGAAGTGTATGCGGTATTCTCGTATGATGCTCAAAATAGCGACGAACTAACATTCCAAGTCAACGATCGTCTCATTATCTTGCGTAAAGGCGACGATGCGGAGAGTGAGTGGTGGTGGGCCAAGAATGCGAGCGATGAAGAAGGTTATGTGCCCAGAAATCTGTTGGGGGTAAGTAGAATTTATTTTATATTAATAATATGAGAAATATAATATCGCAAGAAAAAATATCTTATCATATATTTCTTTTCAAAAGCTCTATGTTCCGAGATCCATCATGTTCATGTTCCAAATGTTCATAAAAGACATTTTAATTTTTAATATATATTAATTATTTCTCTCTTCTTCTCTCTCTCTTCCCCTCTCTCTCAATTGCAGCTCTATCCCAGAGTTCCGCCGCAGACATCCAACTTCAATGATTAGCAGTTAATACGATTTTATATATGTAAAAAGAAATCGGGTCGTCTGATACAAAAACACTACATTTCCAAATACTTGTAATACTTGGCAAGACATAACGGAGATTGAAGTTAGAAGACTACAAACATTAATACGCACTGGTGTGGTATGCAACAATCGAAATAATGGAAGCCATGCCGCTTAATGCTCGACAGTAGCTTAAAAACTATTTTAATACGATTACTTATTATTTGATAGGTTGGGTTAGGTTACCTATATATTACCTATATATATTAACTTTGTCTAATTTTATGCATTTATCATAAGCTATGTTTCTTATTAAAATTTATGACAGCATTTTGTTTGCTGTCGCCTGAAAGTGTCCATAGAATGTGCAACATTGATATTTAAGCGTTTTCGAAGGTTTTCTACAATAAGTACTATGTATATAGGGTATATGCAAACATACATACTGGATATATATATATATATAAATATATATATAAATTTGTATATACATGATATGTTATACTATGTATGCATAAGCACATAAAATAAAATTAAAGCAAAAACAAAAGCATAAATAAAACACAACAAATTCATATACATATATTTGACTAATGCTATTCAATAAGCTACTTCTAAATAATAAAATGTTAAAGCTTACAATAAAAAACTATTATGTAATAAATAAAAGCACACACAATCACTATTTATTTACTAAATACCACAAGCTTCAGCAAGTAAAGTATACTCGTAGGTATTTTTCGAATTTCCTAATTTCATAGAAGTAATTTTCAGGTGATTTTCTTAACAAAAAATTATAGGAGGGAGATTTCCCTTGTGCATTGCATTTTATTTAAAAAGTAAAGTTGCTGACTTAAAAATAAAATAACAAAAAATCATACAGTTGCCTACATTTAGGCGCAATAGTTTGACTGTCACAATCCAGGTTCTTTCCATAAAAATGTTCGTTCAATTTGATTTTTTTTAATAATACCACCCATAATTTATATCGGTATATCATTAAGTTACCTGACGTATATTATGGAAACTCAAATTCTGTATAAATCGCTTCACACCGAAACAATGATTTAAGTAAAGTTATCATTGGTCCACATTTTACAAAAAAAAATGAAATAGTCGACGAAAATTGATATCGAATTTAGAATTTTTCGCAACAAAAATGCTCTACATATTCGATAAGAAGAAGCGTTCGACTGCACACTTCGAACTTCAGATTTGCCTTCCACTCACTTCTTTCTTTTGTCTTTAAAAAAAGAAGTATACGAGAATTGTTTTCGAAACATTGACGTGTTTCAGACAATTATCCATACTAGAACCATCGCCATACCATACGAAATGCCCCTAAAAGTATGCTAAAGAATATATTTTGATGTGATCAATAAAATCCACAAATTCATTTTTGTTGTAATAAAAATCAATCAGAATAAATGGTAAAGGTAAAGTCGAAAGGATAAAAGTCGGTTGTTTTCTTCATACTAATTCAATATTAACATAGTGAGAAAAAAATCGTAAGCGCACTGTATGTGCAGAAGGGATTTTTTACTGCAGAAAATGTTTACTTCCTGTTTTATTAATTTTACTTTTTTTTAACATAAATTGAGTTCAGCTCACTTCCAAAAATACTCCAAATGCCGTACAACTTGTTGCCATTGCAACATATTTCGCTTATCAACAATGTTGCGCAACATTAGGCTATGTTTAATGAGCAACATTTGTATATAAATGTATACGATACACATTAGCATAAATCTCAAGAACTTGTAAAATTAATATCTAAAGACTTTGAATATTCCTATCTACTGTAACTACCTAGATGCTTAAAAGCTTACTTACAACTCAGCAACACGCGTGTATATAATATATAGTAAATAGTATAAATGTTTGAAAATTAAAGCAACAATACGCTGAAAATTTATTATAAATGTTTGTTTTTCACCCAACACATATAAGTAAAATGCGGACAAAATAGTATAAGGCAAATAACAAACCAACAACAACAACAACAAAATCTAAAATGAAATTTGAATAAAGTCACGTAACACGAAGAAATGGTGTGTATATGAATACATTGGGTGGAATACAGTAATAAGTGAGTATATAAGCTTATATTCAACAATATTTAGTTTTATAGAATCTCCATATAATTCTATAAGAATTATAAAGACTAAAAAATAACACTAACTTTCCCAAAATAAAAACAGATTCTTCCTAAAACCATTTTTGTACACTGTACCAATGATCTGAAATATATCCATGGTCCTAGAGCGCCTCCATTATATAATATATTATTAGGTTGGCAAATATTTTGCTCTTTATTCAATGCTTAATGAAAAGTGTTACAGTGATCGGATTCAGTTCAAATATGCGCCGTTTCGTTCGATAATCTGTTTCCATCTAGACGGCAACTTCATAATACCCCTCGTAGAAGCCCCCCGCCTTATTTGTGAAGAACTCGGACAGCCACTTTTCACAAGTCTCTTTTGAGCTCAACTTTACACCACCAAGGGCGTTCGCCATGGACAGGAACAGGTGGTAATCATTTGGCGCTATGTCCGGGCTATATGGTGGATGGATAAAATCTCCCATCCGAGTACCCGTAGCTTCTGGCGAGTCATCAACGAAGTGTGTGGTCTAGCGTTGTCCTGGTGGAACACACCACCCTTCCTATTGTCCAATTCTTGACGCTTCCAATACCACCAAAAACACAGCAAAACTTTCCTGACCGTCAATCCCGGCATGGCCACTGTTTGGGACGATTCACCGACCTTCAACCACGATCGTTGTCGCTTGATATTGTCTTATAAGAACCATTTTTCATCGCCAGTCATCATCCGCTTCAAAAATGGGTCGAGTTCGTTCCGTTTCAGCAGCATACCGCTGGTATTGATTCGGACCAGAAGATTTTTTTTCGTCAAATCATACGGCACCCAAATATCAAGCTTTTTTGTGTATCCAGCCTTCTGCAGGTGGTTTAAAATGGTTTAGTGACTAACTCCTATCTCCTGGGCGATGTCACGAGATGCCACATGCCGGTCTAACTCGATGTTTTCCATGATTTGATCGGTATTCGTCGTCACAGGACTTCCGGCGGCTGGCTTATACATGATGTTGTTTTCGCTCTGAATCGTGGAAACCATTCCTCCGCAGTTCGTAGTGATAGAGTACCATCCACCAAAACACCATTAATCTCACGGAACGTCTCTCTAGCGGATTTGGCTTTAACGAAGGAAAACTTTGAAGTGGCGCGAATTTCGGCGTTAGTGAACTCCATGTGTACACGTCTATAAAAATATCTAAACTAATCGTGCAAAGCGTTTTGTAGGTTATGTTAAGACCTTTCAAAGATGTATAGTATTGCCAGAAACGAGCTCTGTAGTACTTTATACATAGCCGCGAAATTCACGAGACAAAAAGGCGGAAGGGGGATATTTGCCAACCAATATAATACGATCATGAAATATCCAGAAAAGGAAAAAATATGTCAAACTAGTGATTTTGGAAAAAGGGAACGGTTTCAGTGACCCGAATCGGGCGAAGAACTTTCACAAGAAACTAATTTGAATCACAACTTACTGCCAGTCTAGCTATTTCGATGAAAACTAAGGCACAATAATGCTGATTGAACTCGAACCATTTTGATGATAGATATAGATATTACGTCCCCTAACTTTATATACCATATATAACCGTAAACGAACCGCAACTAATCTAAAGTTGTTTTGTGTGCTTATAAATTTTAAACTATTAAAAAAAATCAAATACATTACCATTTTACTATAGCATATAAAGTATATATTAAATAAATATTAACTCAAGTGCACTTCATTGGCGCTTCTAACATCCGATTAACTTAATCAATTGCTAATTTTTCCATGCCGTAATCGCCATCTGTGCCAAAAATAACCAACGCAATGTCATTGTCACATGGTTGATCACATTTACTTATATTTTCTTCTGTACAATCTATGTAACAAAATCATAACAATAACATGCAAAAAATATAAAAAGAAAGAGCTCTGTGTCCAAGCTAATTGATAATAAAGCTAATTCTAATTTAATCAATTTCACAATTTCATACATTTGGGTCAGCATCATCGGCATGTGACACCTACTTCTACATCCATATCTCAAATGTTTCATTATCACAACTAATGGTATTCTAAACATAAGAGTGCACTGCAGAGTAGTATTCGCAAGCAATTTACGGTAGATTTGACCTTTTTTGGTAATTGTAACATCAAGCATAGAATTGTGGTAACTGGAGTTATGTTATTCTGAATTTATTCTAAAATTGTACCATTATTAACGGTAAATGGTTTTCAAATCGATATAAGGATATTGTCACTCATTTAAATTTAATAATATATTTTTCCAATTTTTTTTTATAGATAATTTGAATATTTTACACTCTCGCTGAGAATTTCATTTCCTCGTTTTCACTAAAAAAGATAATACAATATCTATAGAAAAATATCTGGTCATTCGTAAATGGCTATATAAACACTGTTCTTATTGGGAATACGAAGTGAAATCACAGATATTGAGATTGGTCAGTTTTGAGATCCTGTAAGAAATCGTTTAGAATAATAATATAGAGCTCTAGCTTTCGCGGAGTGAAAGAATATGTTAAAAAATTTTTAGATTAAAACCAGAAAAAAGTATTTTTTTTATAATAATAATGAACTTAATTTCACTTTTAAAGTCTGAATTTCAGACCAGAAGGTAATTTCACTTTATGATCACTTCATTGCCAAATTTTTCACGTAGTTAAGTTATTGATTTCGGTTTTTTTCACAAAGATGAAGTTCTGACTATACTTATATATTTCTCCTAGGATTGAAAAGATCAAATCAGTGGCTATTATTAAAATGTAGTTTGGCAATCCTACTGGGAGATAAGCGACGAAACTTCCTCATAGAAAGTACTACAACTATAGGCATATAACTAAACTGTATTTTATCAATAAAAAATATTCCAAATCAATTAATTACCTTATAAGTTGAGCGCGAATTAACTAGGTGCTATCATTTCAGTAACAAGCGTGTTCTGTTAGCGTGCGGTGGGCCAATATTCGCCGAAGAAACATTGAGAAAAGAATTTCAACAAAGAATACACAATACTAGATCGTCAAAGCTGGAAAATGGTAAACAGAGGTTGCAAAAAGTCTTGGTTTTTTTCATCATAAATATCCTGTGTGCAGTAAAAAACAGGAAGAATTGTTTACAGGAGAGTAATTTTAAATAAATTTGCATAGAATAAATAAATAGACTGAATGGTACAAAATATTCAAGTTAAATAACTTTGTTTGAGTTCATAATATATTGAACTGCAATAAATATTTTTTAAACATTATTTTATTTTTTTTTTATACTTTTTCAATGCTGAGATCAATTTTATAAAAAAAAATTAAACATTTATTGAAAATTACTTTAATTAAAAAATAAATTATTTAACTATACATCCGTGGGAGGATGAGCAGTGCTTGCCGCACAAGCGCCCGCAAACGATGGCGCCAAAATACTTGCGGTCTACGCGTTTCCGGGCAAGAGTCACTATATAATGCATCGTGTGCTGATTAACGAGCTGATAAAGCACGAACATGAGGTAACATTTGTATTAAAAATAATATATACAATTCGAATCACATTTAACTTTTTAATTCCTATTCATCAGATCACCATGATAACGGCATTCACACTGGAGCCACAAAAGTTAGGCAAAAATTACACGGAGATACTCATTGAACCGGTGTACGATTTTTGGCCAGAAAGTAAATGAATATTATATGATATTAATATATATTAAAAGTATATTTATTCTCAAAACTATAATCTTACTTTTATTGCAGTACATACCAAAATCGGTGGCAAATCGATCTACGATATTCGAAATGAATTATACATATTCTTAAAAATGTATGAAGTATTGGGACTCTCCACCACAGAGCATACGCTAAAGCAACCGAAGATATCAGCCATAATTAACGCAAAGCAAACACAGGGTGTTTATGATCTATTGTTGGTCGAACAGTTCTATCAATGAATGCCTACACCACATTGCGCACGGATTTGGACCGCGAGTTTTCGTATTATCCGAAAATGGATGTGCTGGTGCAGAAATACTTCGGACACTTGCCAAGTAAGTTGATAACTGAAACTCCAAATAACACATATATAATCTTTACTGAAAAATATACATACGTACTATAGAAGAATTCTTCTTGTGGTAAATTTCCAAGCATTTCTGATATGAACAAAAATCTCTCAGCAATATTGATCAACAACTACACACCATTATTGTCAGCGGGTCCACGAACGGCGGCATGATCAACGTTGACGGTATGCACATTTACCCACCGAAACAATTGCCCGCAGACATACAGCAGTTCCTCGATGGTGCCGAACATGGCGCCATTTATTTCAGTTTAGGCACTCAAGTGCAGAGTAAAGATATGCCGCTGGAGAAGTTAAAAATCTTTCTCAAAGTATTCGGTCAGTTAAAGCAGCGTATCTTGTGGAAGTTCGAAAACGATAGCATTGCGAATTTACCATCGAATGTTATGGTGAAAAAGTGGCTGATACAAAGGGATATATTGGCGCACCCTAATGTGCTTTCTTTTATAGCGCACGGCGGTCTCACAAGAAGCTATTTACCATGCCATGCCTATGATCGGTATGCCCTTCTATTGCGATCAGTTAATTTAGATCAATGTACAAACTAAAAAGGAAATAATGAAACTGAAAGTAACGGGTTTTCCACTCTCTTCCACACAGCACCTAAATTTGAGGTAAGCCGAGGCCTATGGTTACGCCATCATGTTGGACTTCCATACACTCACAGGCGAACAATTAAAGAATGGTCTACAGGAATTGCTCCAAAACTGCACATATCGTGACAATATCAAACGCTTCTCAAACATTTTTCACGATCGGCCATTGGGCGCACGTGAGACGGCGCTCTACTGGATCGATTATGTCATACGTCACAAAGGCGCGCGGCACTTACGCGCTGCTGGTCTCGACTTGAAGTGGTATCAGTTCTATTTGCTGGATGTGATCGCTTTGGCGGTAGCCGCCGTTGATGTTGCGTTTGGAGTTCCTTTTTTGTTGGTACGCTGGATCTTGCGACGAATCAGCGGTGAACAGATCAAACAAAAAGTGAATTAATATATTTGGTATGCTGTTGTAGAAGAGGATTATATGTAATTAGTGCCTTCAAATGTATGTATGTAATACTCATTTCTTGCTGATAGCTTAAAATAAAATACATAAGAAATTATTAAAAATCTATTTTTGTCATATTTCGGAATTTGTATTCTGCATTTATGTAAAACTAGTATGGTAGTTAACTTAGCTGGCTGCTTCAACTACGAAAATATACAAATAGGTGTTACTCATCCTGTCCCTCCAACTTTAATTTCAAATTTTAAATCTGTTAATTGTCTGACAAGAGTTCTGATCTGACCTTTCTGGTTTACTGCTTTGATCAATCAGCAGAATTGTAGTATTTATAGTAATATTTTTTCTACAAATGCTCCAGTGATAATGGTATATTACTTTCAAATACAATATTCTTAAGTTCCATTCATTGATTGTTTTCAAAAAAAATCCCAATGTGTGCGTTCTTTTTAATTAAAATATAGAAAAGTACATCAATCAGAGAGAATTTCATTATTTTGCGCTCTCTCTGAGATTTTCATTTCCTTGCTTTCGCAATAACAGCTGCGAATGCCAATTATATATTATGTATCATTACTGATATCATAGAAGATTATATTGCAAGTTGCTCATGGTTTGTCACACAATCAAAGCGCTGTGAGCGTTTGAGTTATCTCAAGAATGCGAAGTGAAAACAGCTGTTATGAAAATCGCAGATATTGAGATTGGTCAGTTTTGAGACCCTGTAAGAAATTGTTTCCGTTAAATTAATATTGAAATAGAGATTTAGCTTTGACAGAGTGAAAAATAAAATGATATAAGTTTTCAGATTGAAACTACAAAAATAATATAAAATATTGAACTTGATTTCCCTTTTACAAGAAATTTATTTCTCTTCTTTTCATTTAATAATAATATATAATAAATAATAACTCTAATATTAAGCAGACAAGTTACCGATTTCTTGTTCTTTCCCATATTACTTCTTCTAGTTAGCCATAATTTCTATAAACATCGAAGCAATCACCTAAATAACATATTTCTAAGAAGTGAATATATTTCTAGTTGTAATGGCCAAAGCAGTGGCTATTATTAAAACGTAATCTGGCAATTATATTTATTCAGAGATAAGTGACGACATTTACTAGCCGACAGCACTATAAGTATAGACATTCAAATCCGTTGTAGTTTATCAATAACAATGTTAGAAATTAATTAATTAGCTTCTAAGTTGAGCGCTCATAAACGAGGTGTTATCAATTCAGTACCAAGTATGCTCTGTTAGTGTGCCGAGGCCCTGTGCTTGACCAAGACCTAGTGCCAAGATCAAGAAATAGTAAATCGTGGAAGAAAGTTGAATTACAATTTAGATGAAAAGAATTTGTATGAAGGATATCGTGAAAGCTTAAAATGGTAAACAGCGTGTGCAAAAAATCTGTGTTTTTATAGAAAAATGATAGGTGTAATAAATAATATTAAGAATTGTGTCTATAAAATTGATTAAGTTGTTTAATTAAGAGTTATCTTGCTAATTGTATGCAATATATTATTAAATGAGTGTCAGTTAATAAATGGTGCAGTTAATTAGTTTAAAAATAGTGCAATTATTATAATAAACCAGCATTGAGTTTATATTGAACGAAAATCTAAAAAACACTTAAGCCAAATTAACAGTGCTCTTCAATACATTTTACCGTCTAATGCCTCACTCTTCTAATCACCTCAAGGCATGTTTGCAATGCGTGATCAAATTAAGTTGACACTTGCGTCAAGGTCAAACATTTAATTGACCGAAGATACGCAAAAGGTAGGATAGATAAATTTTCCCAGACATGGTACTCATGCAAGTTTTCGGTCTGAGAAGAAATAACAACACTTTCGGCGCTCTTCGGTAGATATTGTTAGAGATTACTTAATAATCAGATGCGGTTTGTACTAATTCTCACTCATAAATCAATTTAGTTATGAATGCAATTTGAATCCTTGACTATCTTTTTTCCAACTACTTTAGACTTAATGCCACCTAACAACTTCTTGTTGATAATATTTCTGCTCACTAATGCCGCCCTTGAGGATTGCAAAGTAATTTTTGAAGAGTCTTATCTGATCTTATCTGATTTATGATAATTAATACCACTTGCTTATAGCGAATATATATTGATTCAGTTGTATATTTGTTAGTTATTGAAATTGCTAAAAATAATTTGAAACGTTGCTAGCATGTCTACTGATTACTAACACTCTGTCTCTGGCAGACACATGGAAATTTAATTTTGAATTTTTGGGCAACCTACTTTGTTATCAACCATCCTGGAGATAATGACTGCAGTGCAATTGTGAAATACGAATATTTTTTAATTGATTTATAGTGAATTTGGAACTAATTGAGTAATTAGTTACGTTTTTGGTTCAATTATTTAGCGTTTGTAAATGATAACATAACTTATTTTTGATATGCACTTAGCTTTCTTTGATTAGTCCATTCAAAAATGCTACCCGTCGCTCTTACGAGTTAGACAACGAGTAGAAATATTTCTGATAACAATTTTAGTTTTATTAAATTGTGCGCATGTTTGCTTGCTACTTGAAGGGATCTTAAGAGCTTTCAAAGCATTTAACATAACTCGACTAAGAGACATACTTTGTTTTAAACGAGTGATATCAAGAGGTCTCAGCCTATCATAGATAAACTGCCACGCGCATGACCTACAAACTGAATGAGAGCATGCAAATTGCTAATAATATCTAAATCAAAATATCAAAGGCATTAAAGGGTGTGTATTGAAGAGTGAGGGATTGATAAACGTAATATTCGTAGAAACTTTAGGAAGATATGTATATATAATGAAATGGGCTTTAAGGTGTTAGAACAGTTAAGTCACTCAAAAAGGTTTGTTTCTGTTTCTGTTTCAAAATCTATTATGGGAGTAAGAAAACAGGAACAGAAATTATCTCTTTCCTGCATTATAAAAAAGGAATTTGCGTGTATAAGATATTGTATATAGACTACTTTTAATATATATTATTTAAAACTCAATCTAGCACTCGAAAATTCTGTTCGGTCTGTTGGCATTAGCAGTGCTTGCGGCACAAGCGCCCGCAACTGATGGCGCCAAAATACTTGCGGTCTACGCGTTTCCGGGCAAGAGTCACTATATGATGCATCGTGTGTTGATTAACGAGCTGATAAAGCACGGACATGAGGTAACATTTGTATTAAAAATAATATATACAATTTGAATCACGTTAAAAATTAATTTATATTTTTTAATTCCTTTTCATCAGATCACCATGATAACGGCATTCACACTGGAGCCACAAAAGTTGGGCAGCAACTACACGGAGATACTTATTGAACCGGTTTACGATTTTTGGGCGGAGAGTAAGTAAATATCATATGATATTAGTAAATATTAATATGACTTTACTTTTTTTCAGTACACAGCACATTCGGAGGCAAATCGATTTACGATATGGGCAATGATATATCCGTATTCATAAAAATGTGTGAACTTCTGGGACTCTCAACCACAGAGCATGCGCTAAAGCAACCGAAGATACAAGCTATAATCAACGCAAAGCAAACACACGGTGTTTATGATCTATTGTTGGTCGAACAGTTCTATCAAGATGCATTCTTGGCCTTAGCGCATGTCTACAATATACCCGTTGTAAGCTCAGCAACATTTGCACAACAACAGTTTATGAGTCAAATGTTCGGCATTGTAACGCCCTGGTCATACGTACCGCATGGCTTTCTCCCATTAACAGAACATATGAACTTTATAGAGCGCGTACAGAACTCGTACTACTCATTGCGCACGGATTTGGAACGTGAGTTTTCTTATTTTCCGAAAATGGATGTGCTGGTGCAGAAATACTTCGGACACTTGCCAAGTAAGAATATAACTAAGACTAGATATAATAATTTTGACTAAATCTTCTTCTGCTTGCAGTCAACTTCCCCAGTATCTCCGAAATGAATAAGAATCTCTCGGCTGTATTGATCAACAACTATACACCGTTATCGTCAGCGGGTCCTACGATCGATAGCATGATCAATGTTGGTGGTATGCACATCTATCCACCGAAACAATTGCCCGCAGACATACAGCAGTTCCTCGATGATGCCGAACATGGCGCCATTTATTTCAGTTTGGGCAGTCAAGTGCAGAGTAAAGATATGCCGCTGGAGAAATTACAAATCTTCCTCAAAGTATTCGGTCAGCTGAATCAGCGTGTGTTGTGGAAGTTTGAAAACGATAGCATTGCGAATTTACCTTCGAATGTTATGGTAAAGAAGTGGATGCCACAAAACGATATACTGGCACACCCTAATGTACGTGTTTTCATTGCGCACGGCGGTCTCTTCGGTACACAGGAGGCTATCTACCATGCAGTACCCATTCTCGGCATGCCCTTCTACTGCGATCAGGTAAATCCGATTAAACTGAAGTCTTAAAAAATATTCAAACTAACGGGTTGCATACTCTCTTCCACGCAGCACCTAAATTTGAGGAAAGCCGAGGCCTATGGTTACGCCATCATGTTGGACTTCCATACGCTCACAAGCGAACAATTAAAGAATGGCCTACAAGAATTGATCTACAACCGTACATATCGTGACAATATCAAACGCTTCTCAAACATTTTCCACGATCGTCCATTGGGCGCACGTGAGACGGCGCTCTACTGGATCGATTATGTCATACGTCACAAGGGCGCGCGGCACTTACGCGCTGCTGGTCTCGACTTGAAGTGGTATCAATTCTATTTGTTGGATGTGATCGCTTTGGTGTTTGCTGCGGTTGCAGTTGCGTTTGGAGTTCTTGTTTTGTTGGTACGCTGGATCTTGCGTCGAATCAGCGGTGAACAGATCAAACAAAAAGTGAATTAGTGTAATGTTGTTGTTTTAGAAAATTAATTAGTTTCTTTATATGTATGTTAAATTGTTTTCGAGCTAATAGTTTCAAATAAAGAGTAGAAAAGAGTAACAGTTTTGTTGTAATTTGAATAATTTCTAAAAACATTGTATCTTAGAGAGCTAAAATTGAAGACCTCGTTGGAGTTTACTGATATGCTTCGATAAATACATATAGAAATTGCTCAGCGTTATCAAAAGTAAGTCCGTCCTCACAAAAATTTAGTATGCGTTAACAGATTGGGTCGAAATTTTCTATTGACAGGGAAGTCTGTCAAGCATTTTTAGAGAGGGGCACAAATTGATCAAAATTTAGTAGGATTAATTTAAAGATAACAAAGTTAGAATGAGCAACGACGAAATCATTTTTGTTTCCTGATCATTCTTCCTCAGTTTTCTGCATTTCCTGCGGATAATCTAAGGAATTCTAAACTCTGCATTCTATAGTCTATAACTGATGCGTCTGTATGTGAACGACTGAAAATAAAACAAAACGCAAATACCTGACGCTAGAAATTACACCCCTCATATAAGCTTAGGTATGTAAAATTTTTTGCTAATTGGCGACTATTTGGCAGCGAATTGTTTAGTTTACGATTAAGTTTATTACATTATCGTCACGTACGTGAGAGTTTTTCATTTATTTCGCTAAAATTTCATTTAATTGTTTTTGTTTTGTAACGAAGAGGAAACAGTGTTGCCATAAATTGTGCTTGTTTGGTCATAATTCTCATCGGGTTTATATTATTGGGCAGAAATTTAGGAATAATCTATATGATATTATAAACTATGATGACTGAAAAGTTCATTATTTCGCCTTCACAAAAACAACTGCATTGTTGAAATATAAAAGTTGATCTTATTGAGATTTATATTGCTCGAAGCATTGTGAGCTTTCGAGATATTACGGAAATGCTGAGTGAAAACAGCTGTTATGAAAATCGTGGATATTGAAATTGTTGACTGTAGGAAATTATATCCTTTGGAATAATAATATATAATCTTAACTTCCTCAGAGTGACAAATAAGATGCTCAAACAACTTTGTTTAAAAATCGCTTAAAAACACACGATAACAAGCATAACGAAATTAATTTCACTTAAATATATTTTCGTTCATTTATTTCAATATCAACCAAAAAAGTTATTGATATCAGCTTCTTACCACAAAAATTGTATCACAAATGTTTACCATAATTTCTATAAATAATTTGTTTAAAAAACAATCAACAAAAATACAGTTTTCTTATAGTTGGAAGGTATTTCTAGTAATCTCTTCTTTATTACAAAAAATTACAAAAGCAGTGCCAATTACTAGAACGTAATCTGGCAATCCTATAGAGAAATAAATGACGACACTTACTAGCAGAAAACTTACTTGCAGCGCTATGTAATATATGTAGATATTTAAATAAAATGTAGTTTATTGTAACAATGTTGCAAATATTAATCAAGAAGCTTATGAGCTCAGCGCAAATATACGTGATGTTATCAGTTCAGTAACAAGTGTGCATTGTTGGAGTTCGGTGGCCTTGCGCTTGAGCAACGGTAAATCGTAGAAGAAAGTAAAACTATCTCATAGATATAAATTATTACAACAAAGGATAATCGTTACTAGTTCGCGAAAGCTAAAAAATGGTAAACAGTGGGAGCAAAAATGATGTGTTGTTACAGAAATATGATTTGTATTATATAAAAAACTAGCAGAACGCTCCGGCTTCGCACGGGTTCGACTTATACACACTCTCCCATACTTCCCATGTACATATGTACTTTCCCGTTTCTTGCGTGGGTTCATTTAAAAAAGTAAAATGAGAAGAAGATGACTTGCAAGGCAATTTTCAGTTTCAGTTTCAGATTAAGATTATCCATCATGGGATCTAGAAAGTAAAGTTTCTAGATTCTATAAATATAGCCTATGTTACTCGGGGTTTCCAATGGTGAAATAATTTTTCAAATCAGCACAGTAGTTTTTGAGTTTATTCATTACAAACATGCATACAAATCTTTTCTCTTTATAATAGTAGTATAGATAATAATAAATTCAGCGGATTTCTATTTAAAGGAATCTAGAATAAGTGCTTTTAATTTACTGAAAGACTTCAAGTTGATAGAAAAGTAGACACTCAGTGTCATATTTTTTTTTTAAATCTCAGTTTCAATCTTTTATTTTCCAAGTATTTTGAATAAATGATTTAAATCTGGAAGAAAAGGGGATCAATATTTTTTTGAAAAAAAAAAAACGAGATCAACTGACTTATTCAACGACTTTCGTATGTATAAAAATTATCAATCTTATGTATGATAATACGGATAATATTCTTGTTTATTTATAAGTAAGCAATGGACTGGAGTAGTAGCTAGTATTCTGGATAAAATAAACATTTGATCTCAAATATGAATTAGCAGATGAAGTACATGTCGAGAGATATCCAGAAATTGCATTATTGATATGTAATCAGAGAGCCAACAAGAACATACCTACCAGCATTGCTCTCATAGGTGACGTAGAGTTCTAGATATCTCTCCAAATAGTTTTGCACTTACAAATAAAGTATTTTTTCTCAGTGTACATATTTAGAATAATCGCCATAAGTACTCGAACTGTAGCACAATATAATATATTTGCACTTATAGATAAAATAATCTTCTTAATATTCAAAGGTATCATATTTCCATTTTTGGTATAAATATGTCTTGCAAATTTTTGCGCTGCTTGCATGACCACTTTGCACTCGCGAGCAACAACAAGGGATTTGCACAGCAGTTGTGCTATTCTGTAGACGCTACCTGCTTTACAACGAACGAAAGACTGAGATAGTGCAGGCAATTTTCGGAGTGCGTTATGCGCTGTTACGCAATTCTTTGCGTACTTACAAAGAGATATCTTAAGAAAATGTTCTTTATTTATTATTCCTCGAAAACGAACTAATCATGACTGTTTGCTATGTTCATTATCTTTGTGACCTTCTCGCAAAGGATATTTAGTTAAAACACCTCAAGTGCACAGGTATTATGTCACATTACGGGACTATTTATGTTAGGTTTTAGGATAAATTACTTCAGTTACTTGCTGACAAGCAAACGTTGTGTTTGCATTATTTTCAAAACGAGAATTTATTTATCTAAATATTTAAAACAAATCCGCAATATTTCTGGAATATTCGTTTAAGATGCTGTTGGCTCTACTGGCATTGGCAATGTTTGCGGCACAAACGCCCATAATCGATGGCGCCAAAATACTTGCGGTCTACGCATTCCCGGGCAAGAGTCACTATATGATGCATCGTGTGCTGATTAGTGAGTTGTTGAAGCATGAACATGAGGTAAAATATATTAAGTTAATTTGTAAAATTTAAATATTTTCATCTTAATTCTTAATCATCAGATCACCATGATAACAGCAATCACGTTAGAACCACAAAAGTTAGGCGGTAATTACACGGAGATACTCATTGAGCCAGTCTATGATTTTTGGTCGGAAAGTAGGCGAAAATCACTCACATATTAGCCATAGAAATATTAATTTAATATTCATCATTGCAGTACACAGCGCATTCGGCGGCAAAACGATCTATGAAATGCACAATGAGCTATCCATATTCATGAAAATGAGCGAAGTTCTGGGGCTCTCAACCACAGAGCATGCACTGAAGCAGCCGAAAATACAAGCTATCATCAATGCCGAACAAACACACGGTGTCTATGATCTATTGTTGGTCGAACAATTCTATCAGGATGCATTTTTGGCCCTGGCACATGTCTATAATATACCCGTTATAAGCACCGCAACTTTTGCACAACAACAATATATGAGTCAAATGTTCGGCATTGTAACGCCTTGGTCCTACGTGCCACACGGCTACCTGCCGTTAACGGAACGTATGAGCTTTTTGGAACGCGTACGGAATGCCTACACCACATTGCGCACGGATTTGGACCGTGAATTTTCGTATTATCCGAAAATGGATGCGCTAGTGCAGAAATACTTTGGACATCTATCAAGTTAGTTGATAGTTAAGACTTGAAGTGAGCCATATTTCATAAACTTTTACTTCTTTTTGCAGTAAACTTCCCCAGTGTCTCCGATATGAATAGGAATCTCTCGGCCATATTAATTAACAATTATACACCATTGTCGTCAGCGGGTCCTACGATCGATAGCATGATCAATGTTGGTGGTATGCACATCTACCCACCGAAACAATTGCCCGCGGACATACAGCAGTTCCTCGATGGTGCCGAACATGGCGCCATTTATTTCAGTTTGGGCAGTCAAGTGCAAAGTAAAGATATGCCGCTGAAGAAGTTACAAATCTTTCTCAAAGTATTCGGTCAGCTGAAACAGCGTATCTTGTGGAAGTTCGAAAACGATAGCATTGCGAATTTACCTTCGAATATTATGGTCAAAAAGTGGTTGCCACAAAATGATATACTGGCACACCCTAATATACGTGTTTTCATTGCGCACGGCGGTCTCTTTGGCATGCAGGAAGCTATCTACCATGCCGTGCCTATACTCGGCATGCCCTTCTACTGTGATCAGGTAAATCCGACTTAGCTGAAGTGTTAAAATAAATAAATAAATATTCAAGCTAACGATTTTCTCTTCACCACAGCATCTAAATTTAAAGAGAGCCGAGGCCAATGGTTACGCCGTCATGCTGGACTTTCATACGCTTACAAGTGAGCAACTACAGCATGGTCTACAGGAATTGCTTCAGAACAGAACATTTCGCGATAATGTCAGACGCATCTCGAGCATATTCCACGATCGTCCATTGGGCGCACGTGAGACGGCGCTCTACTGGATCGATTATGTCATACGTCACAAGGGCGCGCGGCACTTGCGCGCTACTGGTCTCGACTTGAAGTGGTACCAATTCTATTTAGTGGATGTGGTGGCTCTGCTTGTTGCCGCTGTTACAGTTGCACTAGGAGCTCTTGTTTTGTTGTTACGATGTATGTGGCGTCGAATCAGCGGTGAACAGATCAAACAAAAAACGAATTAGTGTATTCGTATGAAAAGTTTTTGAATTAAGAAATAATATATTTATATGTAATTGGTTATTGTATATGTGAGTGTATAACGTAAAATAAAGTATGTGTTAAAATTTGCATATTTAAAATATGTTTTGAAAAAAAGTGATGAAATAAGCGAAAGAAGGAAATACCTTTATAATAATCAGTTACGATTAACGCCGAAACATGAGCTGGATAGGTCAAGGAGGCATAAGCTATATTTCTGAAAGTATCAGTTGAGGGTATGTGGTCTAAGCAGGTCCAGAGAAGCACTGGAAAGAGCACGCTAAAATTTGAAAATCAAACAAAGACAATTTTGCACGCTGACAAACATATATCTATTTTTAGGCTACGTCTATTTTTTTCTTAGTCAAGGTTATGTACTTTTGCGTTCAGGATTAAATAAATGTGCCAATTTTCGCTATTTACACATACACATACGAACAGAAGCGATTTCCATCAATAAATGCGCACGATCAAGTAATGAGGCACACGAGTGCAAATGCAAGCCTACAAACATACACTCGCTTTGCATCGTTATGAAATTGAAGAAATAATCAATAATTGCACACTAGCACATACGAAAATGCCATTAAAATATAATATTTTTGAATTTAATTATGGCTTTGGTGTCATACTTTTATTATCAACTGTACGTGTTTGAAACATTTGTCAGCGTAACTGACCTTAGACGATGGCAATATTAGATTGTCGAAACGGGTTTCAATAATTTTTGACAAAAAATACTAGGGTAGTTTTTGTTCTTTTATTCCATTAATAAATATACAAAAATAACTTTAATTTCCATTAAAAACCGCAACGAGACTTTGAAATAAGTATAGCATATAAATACAATTGAACTTCCATAACCCGAACTGCTCTAACTCGAAGTTCTTCATAATTTTAACTATTAAATTGGCAATAGAAGTAAAAATTCATACAAATTACATTCTGTAACTCGGAAGTCTCTCTAACTCGAAGTTTCTTTTGTGATTTATGGTGATTCGAGTTAGACAAGTTCCACTGTAAATAAAAAATGGGTGCCAGTACTATTTTTGTTTAGTGGACTTAGTTTTGTTTAGGACTTAAATCAGGCTCAATATTTAAGGTGAGTAAATATTTATTATTTGGGAAAGAAAAATTGTAAATAAACTTTATAGTATAAGTTTTGTTAGCAATAAGTACTTTGTATAGAAAATTAATTGTGAAAATTGTGAAAATAAAATTAAGTTTGAATATACATATTTTTATAAAATATTATAAATATTAGTATTTATTTGCTTTAAAAATTTATAGTTGCAATGCTACTTAATTTATTTCACATACACATCAGCACCCATTTTAGTTTCACACCATAAGCCTAGAAATAGGCAATGGTGTTTGATTTTAGTTATAATTCTTATAAACAAATTAAACTGATGCCACAACAATATATACTTGCATTTATTAATATGAGTACTACTGCTTTCATGACCTTGAGTGTTTCTAATAGGATAACGGAAGTGAAATCTCAGCCCAAAAAAAAAACAATATTGAAGTATTGGGAGCTCGAAACTACTGTGCGGAGCAGTGTGAGATAGTTAACCGATGCTTAATTCAGCTGACTCTAAAGAAATTGTATTATTTAATATCAAAATATTCGAGCATAGTGGTCAATGAAGAAATCGCAGTAAAATGTTAAACGGATATTAATAAATATTGTTTCCGACAAGAAAAATACGAAATTCAAAACATAACATAAAATATTTTGCTTCTAATTGCTCGTGGAAAACAAATTGTTTTAAATATCGTTTAAAAACTTCCATATTCTAGCATAGTTTGGAAAGAATATATAACGTTTATTAATTCATCGCTACTGCATTTGGTAGACTAAAATGATATTAAAGACTGTATGTATGTGCTGATTGATGCAAGGGCTTTAAACATTCTCTCCTTACCCGTTCCGTTCTGATTATTAAATGAATTCTGCCGCTTCCCTGTCGCTTTCATTTTCGTTTCCGACATCAATCTTTCTCGCATTTGTCACTTAATTAACAATAACAAATGAAGGAAAACTCATACAGTGAAAGAGTTGCATCGCAAAGCAGGCAAAATAAGCAATTAAAAGAATTAAACATGAAATTGGAAGTAACAAAAGAAATTAATTAATTTCGTTTGAGCAAATCAAAGTCCAAAAACTATTTAAAGAAGCTTCAAAAACTTGTGATTACTGTAATATAAACATATGTACGTATATTAGCTATTCTGTAATTATGCATACTTGTGACCAATGTGACATTTTTCAAATCATTAAATCCGCGTGTGATTTCTTAATATGTATGTCTGTACTATGTTCTAAGCTCGAGATGAGTTCAGCGACTCGGAATCTACATATATCGCCGTGTGTGTGTGTGTTGCAAAATGCTGTGCATTCACCTTGATTATTTGAAAAAAATAGCATGTTTAATGGTAAAAAAGAATGTTTAATGCAAATATTTAAACATAAATAGACATTCGTATGTGTGTGTGAGCGCTGATAGCACGACTTGCTCATTAAATGCACTTCGAACATACAAATTCTAAATTCGTGTATATATTCATATAAAAAGCAAAAGTTGTATGTTAGAAAATGCACATACACACTAATACTACATATATGTTTAAATATGTAAGCTCGTTTGTAATTATCAATGAAATGAAATCGTTGAAATTCAATTAAAAATTGCAATGCTTTGTGCTGACATTTCAGTACAGAATCTACACCAAAAGCGTTAAGCAGCATCCTGTTGCGGTGTATAAAAGCGGGAAAACGAAAAATTAACAAAAATAACAGAAAAAATATTCTTTAAAATTTTGTGAAAACACAAAAATTTTGAAAAAAGTGCATTTGATTGAAAGAAAATGGTAAATTGTGTAAAAAGTGTTTATTAAAAATAAAATTTATTAAATTATTAGAATAAATTTAAAGTCAAACAAAGATAATTTCAAAATAATTCAAAGAAAAATTTTCTATAATTTAATTGACTAGAAAATAACAGTGAAAAATTTGTTGGGATTTTAATGAAATATTTCTTATAATTATTGCAAGAACTTTGCCTTTATGTTAAAAGATTAAGATTAGTCCATATATAATCTTAGTATAGTTAGTCAGTTAATGAAAATGGTTTAATTTGAATCCTTCAAAATAGTGCCAGAAATCCGACCGGTTGATTGTAGTATTTTCGGTCATTTTAAGCGTCATTCACCAGACAGCAACTACTCAGCGGATTAAAGAATGAACGTAAGAGATTAGTAGCATGCATATGAGGAGAGAGTAGACCTACCGAACTACTTTTAGAGTGATCGGATTTAATTCAACTATGCGTCGTTTCGTTCGTTAATCTGTTTCCATCTAAACGGCAACTTCATAATAACACCCTCATAGAAGCCCCCCTTCTTATTTGCGACGAACTCGGACAACCACTTTTCACAAGCCTCTTTCGAGTTCAACTTTACACCACCAAGGGCGTTCGCCATGGGCAGGAACAGGTGGTAATCACTTGGCGCTATGTCCGGACTATATGGTGGATGCGATGAAACCTTCCATCCGAGCTCCCATAGCTTCTGACGAGTCATCAACGAAGTGTATGATCTGGCGTTGTCCTGGTGGAACAGTACACCCTTCTTGTTGCTCAATTCTGTACGCTTCTGGTCAACGCGCCTGCTTCCAGCGGTCCAGTTGTTGGTGGCAAAATTAAAAGATGTATAGTATTGCCAGATATACTTAGCCGCAAAATCCAAAAGACAAAAAGATGGAAGGGAAATATTTGCCAACCTAATACATAATAACTGCATGCATGAGGAGCCCATTGGGTTATATTCAACAGTATTTTGATGGAACTATTCGCAAGATTTGGTCTATAACTAGTGACTAGACTTCCTATCAGTTGAAAACAAACAGACTGGTCTAAATAAATGATCCTAGCGGACCTAAAAATTCCTAGATCGGCTTGAGTATGACCAGTAGAAGACGTAAATGACTAAGATCCAACTGTACCAGATAACAGATTCCAATTGTTATACTAAAATATATACTCGACTTAAATATATATATATAGTATATATATCAGGAAGAACTCTACTAAAGAAGTAGAACCTTTACCTTGGGCATATCGAGCACCCAATTGATCGAGTGAAGCACACTAGTTCACCAAAACGATCGCAACTAAATACATATATGCACGGTCGGCACTCTATATTTGCCGTCTTATCTAACATTTAGTCAAACATTTCTACGCAATTTCAAAATGAAACAAAGACAATTGTGCACTCTAACATACATACAACTACTTTGCCATTGCGTTCATTGTTTCATAGCCAAGGTTTTGTCCTTGAAATTCGAAGATTAAATAAATGTGCCAATTTTCGCCATGTGTAACACACATACAAACACAAGCGAGTACCAGCTATTAATGCGCACTCGCTGATTTGTGTGTCGACTATGCAATGTGTGTATGCAGCACGACCAAGTAATGAGGCACACGAGTGCAAATACAAGCCTTCAAACATACACTCGCTTTGCATCGTTATAAAATTGAAGAAATAATCAATAATTGCACACTAGCACATACGAAAATGCCATTAAAATATAATATTTTTGAATTTAATTATGGCTTTGGTGTCATATTTTTATTATCAACTGTACGTGTTTGAAACATTTGTCAGCGTAACTGACCTTAGACGATGGCAATGTTAGATTGTTGAAACTGGTTTGAATATAAAACATAAATATATACGAATAAATATTTAAGTATAGCATACGCAAGGGGAGTTTTATTAGTTTTTGCTTTATTAATTGCAATTAGAAATATGCAAATACTTAAAACTCTAGTTTTCCTTCATACTAGCTATAAAATTTTGTAATTGTATGTACTTGATATTTGAGTTATTTCTTATGTTCATAAACAGCATAATCTCTAGACGGATGTTCTTTTTTCACTCTCTTATTGAAAAAGGATATTTAGTACAATTTTTCATCAAAATAACACTTCAGGATTTAAAGGGGTCGATGTACTTGCATATATAAATTCTATATTTTTTTTATCTCCTGGAAAATGTACGCCAACATTTACAAGTATTCGATTCTGCAATCACAATCTTTACTTGCAATCAATACTTTCAAATAGATCAAATCCAAAAAGTTTTAAAAATAGGAACTAGTTTCAATCAACCTCCACATGCTCTTTTCAGTGAACGTGCTACTTATCAATTGACTCCCGTAGGTTTGCTTGCTTACTGTATTATTCCAGCTAACAATCTCTTTCTCGATCATATATCACTGGATATTTTTACCTGAACTCTCCTGAAGATAATGGAATTTTCAAACACTGTAAGAAAATGCTAATAAATGTCTGCAGAACTATGAAGGAACATCTTTGAAAAACTCTATAGAGTGATCACGTGGATATACAGCTCGATATTTCGAATAATTTCATATTTTACTCAACGATTTTAGAGACAATTTCTCAACTAATTAAGGTTATTCAATAAATAATTCCCAAGGAATGAAAAATTTGTCGAGACTTCAGAATTAGACCTCGAACTGAATTAATATATATCGTATATCGATATTGCTAGCATGGACTGCAATGTGGTTCCTAGCTGGAATTTTCTTTAAGAATCAAATCATATTGTTACCACTAGAAAAGAAAAACCTCAAGTCAATATTATGCAATCTGAGTAGAGTCTATCAATAATAACAGAACAACCCGAATCTTTCTGTCTATTCATCATAAGATGAATTTCCACGACAGTGGTCGTAGCAGTTTATTGAGAAACAATTACAAAGACTGACCAGAAATTCTTAAAATGGCAGCTGAAGAATTACGTAGTTTTTTAATACCGTTAGAGAAATTTTATGCGATTAGAGTATATTTTAAGATGTTATATTACAGTTTATGGTATGCTGATTAAAAAAAAATTACGGATTTTCAGCGAACACGAACCAAGTCTGTTTGAAAAAGCTTTCACTTTTATACAAATTCTATACAATTAAAATAAATATAAATTTTAATCTATATAAATATAGATTTTAAAAAATTCCTTACCAGTATCTTTAGAATTAATTACTATTTTTATATTATTTCAGGAGTTCAAAGTTCTCAAAAGCTTATTAGTACTAACAACACTAATAGCTGTTTTGGCGCCCGTCATTGATGCCGCCAAGATACTAGCGGTTTATGTATATCCGGGCAAAAGTCACTTTATGATGCATCGCGTGCTGATAAGCGAGTTGGTGAAGCACGGACATGAGGTAAAGTGGCTGCGGAGAGTGAATAAAGATTTTTTTCTATTTTTAAACACAAAAGTTTCACGTTTGGACGCTATAAAAAATATATATGTATATGTCTATAGAATATAATATATATTATGTATGGTTGTATAGTATACTCTTCTACTCTACATTTGCAGGTAACCATGATAACGGCTTACACGCTAGCGCCACTCAGTCTGGGCAGCAATTATACAGAGATACTCATTGAACCGGTGTACGATTATCGAAAGGATGGTGAGTTGATTGGATTATATTTTTCATTCATTATTCAATACTAAAATAAACTCTCTTATCTACAGCGACTGTTGACACCGGCAGCAATACAATATTCGATATGTCAAATAATGACATAACGGACTTTATGAATATGATGAAGGCGATTTGCATGGGCAGCACCGAACATGCGCTCAAACAGCCGAAAGTGCAAGCCATCATTAATGCGGAACGAACACAGGGTGTCTACGATCTGCTGTTGGTCGAGCAATTCTATCAGGATGCCTTCCTCGCTTTGGCGCATATTTATAATGTGCCGGTGGTGAGTACTGCCACTTTCGCCAAGGAGCATTATATGAGCCAAATGTTTGGTGTTGTGACGCCGTGGTCTCATGTGCCGCACGGTTCACTGCCACTCACGGATCGCATGAGCTTTTGGCAGCGCGTGCAGAATGCATACAATATACTACAAACGGATTACAGTCGAGAGTTTCAATACTTTCCGATGGTGGATGCGTTGATTGCGAAGTATTTTGGACACTTGCCAAGTGAGTTGGTATTTGATATGTATATACTCTCTCTATCTTAATCCAGCATTAAATTGAAAATTTTGTTTTTTTATTTCTCTCAGTTAAATTCCCGAGCGCTTCCGCGATGGATAAGAATCTCTCCGCCATACTGATCAACAACTATACACCGTTATCAACCGCGGGTCCAACCATGGATAATATGGTCAATGTTGGTGGCATGCACATCTATCCACCGAAAGCACTTCCCTCAGAGCTGCAAAACTTTTTAGACGGCGCTGAGCACGGCGCCATCTACTTCAGCTTGGGCAGTCAAGTGGAGAGCAAGGATATGCCAGCAGAGAAGTTGCGGCTCTTCCTCGATGTATTTTGCAATCTAAAACAGCGTGTGCTGTGGAAGTTCGAAAATGAAAGCATCATCAACCTGCCACCGAATGTTATGGTGAAAAAGTGGATGCCACAAAGTGATATACTGGCACACCCTAATGTGCGCGTATTCATCACACATGGCGGTCAACTGGGCACACAGGAGGGTGTGCACTACGCGGTGCCCATGCTGGGCATGCCTTTCTACTGTGATCAGGTAATTGTTTATTAATAATCTGAAGAATTTCTCAACTAAATATCCAACTCATACGCAGCACCTCAATTTGAAGAAAGCGGAGCTCGGTGGCTACGCTGTAACGCTGGACTTCTACAAGCTCACACGTGAATCTCTGAAGGAAGGGCTGCAACAACTGCTCTACAACAATACATACCGTGATAATATTAGAAGCATATCAAACATCTTCCACGATCGTCCGATGGGCGCACGTGAGACGGCGCTCTACTGGATCGATTATGTCATACGTCACAAGGGCGCACGTCACTTGCGCGCTGCTGGTCTTGACTTGAAGTGGTACCAATTCTATTTAGTGGATGTGGTGGCACTGTGTTTGACTGCTATATTATCAACGCTGGGCATTGCTTTTTTGTTGGTGCGTTGGCTTCTAAGGAGTCTTGATAGTAAGCCACAAAAACAAAAGCTTCTTTAAAATTTATTTGTAGTAAGAATTCGTGTTTAAGTATAATAAATATTTATAATTTAAGACAAAAAAATAGTAAAAATATTTAGATATATTTCTTGTAAGCAATAAGTATTTTGTATTGAAATTAAATTAAGAAAATTGCGTAAATAACTATTAAAATAAGTTAGAATATTTTTTTATAAAATAAATTAAATTTTTTTATATAATATTGTATATTTTTTTAATTTTGTATTTGTATGCTACTTAGTTTAATACGCACATCAACAAGCGCCCATTTTATTTGTTAGATCGTTAGCCTAAAAGTATGCAATACATTTTTAGTGATCTTAGTTAGAATGTGAGTTGTGAGTATGTAGTGGTAAGCATACTAAGAATGTTGGACTTGGATGAGGGTATTCACAATTTGTGCAAATATTTTTGTCTTAAAAAAGGAATCTTAGTCACATGATCATTATAAACACTATGTTCAGTATGAGATTTTTAAATGTAATATAAAAAAAAATAAAAATAACCTGCGATTAAAAAATTGCATTTCTACTTGTTGTGAACAAAACTTTATCGAAAATTTGTTTAATTTGTTTGATATTCTGAAGTTAATTCTTTAGAAGGACATATGATACCCTTCCCTTGGCCTAGTAACTGACAAAATTTTAAAAGCAAGTCAAGAGTAACAACCACAACAATGACAATAAAATTTCGGAGAACGAGGGCAAATCAGAGTCGATCTGACGAAAACGATTTTCTCTAAGCGTAGTAGGTTAGAAGTCAATATCGTAAAACGAGTCATTAATATGATTAAAATTGTTCATTAAAATATATGTGACGTGATCTACGGAAAGGGGGCTTAGGTGTCAAAAAATCAAATTTTTCTTTATTTTTTATTTTTATTTTTTTATTTTTAACAGAGATTTTTCCCAGAAAACTAGTTTTCGCACGTTAGCTCCCTTTTCCCTTTTCGTAGAACAGGTCACATATAAATAAAAAAATAATTTTTAGTTCCTATAATGTCATTCGTAATAAATCACAACACTTGATTCATACATCAAGCAAATTCGTTTGAGTTGATTACCCTCGTGTTGTTCGGTTTTGGCATAATAAATGCTAATAATTTCTGAGTGAAATTTGATAAAGTTTAGTAATACTAGTACAAGAGCACCCGTTGTGTGATCTGATAAGTGTTATGTATTTAGATAAATTGCTTTGAGTAAGTCTACTGGACACGCAATGGGAATGTATCCACTATGCACTAGGCAATAACGAGTACATGAAGTTCTAGCAAACAATCGAAAATTAACAAAAACAAATATTTTAAATAACTAAGTGATCGTAATGATATATAACTATATAGAAAATTACTTTGAGGTACTAGTATGGAGGCTGAACAAACTACGAATTTTTTATATTATTTTTGCAAGAAATATGTAATTGAGTAACATGTTTGGGGGTCATCAACCAATTTTCAAATTTTTGCTTTTGAAGCTCCTAAGGTTTCTCAAGTTTTATTTTGCTCTTCAAGTAGATAAATGTCTACCAAAGAGGTAGAATTTTTATTATTATTATTAAATTGCAGAACTTAGAAGTAGTAAATATCTTTCTCACAACAATTTGTATATATATTCTTTTCACTTTTTTTACAAAGGAAGAAATTGCACGACGCATAGGAGACACTTAATTTCATTTGCTGGACAAGTAATTTAGCTATTTGTATAGCAATTGATCTCAACTAGTACGAAGATCGGAGAGAACCATGACGACATAACGGATAGCACTGAAATTGAACGCTTCGGACTAGTGCGCGCTTGAAATTTGCTCTGCGGATCAGTGCGAGCGATTCAGTCGGCAAAGCAACAGCATTAACCGTGTGGTGTCCGATGCTAACAAACGACTGTGGAGAGTTACTTAAACAAAATTGAATTAAATTAAAAATAATTAGAATATTTAAGTGAAGTGTTAAATGAAGACAAGGCAGTAAAATGGTAAATAAAAAATTAAAATTAATTAAAACGATTTTTTTTTATTATTTTAACAAATAATATTAATACGAAAATTTCAAATTCGAAACTACTAACCAATTTTTTTCGATCGTTCAGTGTTTTCCGGAAGTTTTCGAGAAAAAAATGGTTTAATAAAAATTTTGTGTAAATAAGTGTACATTATAACTGCTATGAATTTAAAGAGCTTGCAGCTAAAAATATATTGGATTGGGTAACTCTACCTATTCAAATAATTTAATCTAATTGAAATTTTGAAAAAATAATTACTAACAAACGCCTCTCAAAATACAGACATTTTTTGAGACTAACAGTTGACGGTATTATTTTAATTTTAATTTATTACACTCTCGCAACATGTTGCACAGAGTATAATAGTTTTGTTCACATAACGGTTGTTTGTCACCAAGAAATAAGAGAGCTAGATATGGGGTTATATATATATAAATGATCAGGATGACGAGTGGATTTGAAATCCGGATGTCTGTTCGTCTGTCCGTGCAAGCGATAACTTGAGTAAAAATTAAGATATCATAATGAAACTTGGAACACATATTTGAAAATGGGCAAAATCGGTTCACTGCCACGCCCGCAAAATGGCGGAAACCGAAAACCTATATAGTGTCATAACTAAGCCATAAATAAAGTTATGAAAATAAAATTTTGAACATGGGATCACATTAGGGAGGGGCACATTTGGATGTGATTGTTTTTTAAAAGTGGGCGTGACCCCGCCCCCAAATAGGTTTTTTGTATATAACTCGCAAACCAATAAAGCTATATAAACCAAACTTTCTGCAGTCGTTTCTTTTACAGTCCAGAATCAGATAATAACCACGCCCACCTCCCATACGAAAATTAGGTTGAAAATTACAAAAAGTGGGTTAACTCATTAATGAAAAACGTCAGATACACTAAATTTTACAGAAGAAATAGCAGAAGGAAGCTTCACTCAATTTTTTTTTACAAAATTAAAAATGGGCGTGGCATCGCCCACTTATGGGTCAAAAACCATATCTCAGGAACTACTCGACAGATTTTAATGAGAATTGGTATACAATATTTTCTTGACACCCTGACAACACGGTTAAAAAAATAGCGAAATCGGTTCACAACCACGACTACATCCCTTATAACTCAATTTTGAATTCCATCCAAATCCTTCACTTTATAATATATACATTAGCAACCAATGAAGATAGCGAAATAAAACTTTACACAAATACTATATATGATTGGTGGCAAACCTGTGAAAAAATTGTCAAAAACGGTCTATAACTTTTCAAGGCTCCAGATATCGAACATGTTGAACTCAGGGCCTTAGGTTAAATTTTAACCGTAAATATGGGTAAATCTCACAGATAATTTAATGTAATTCAGAGGAAATTGTTTGCTTCCAATAGTGTTTCTCTGTTCCAAAAATTATTAAAATCGGGTCACAACATCTCCTAGCTCCCATATACCTAATTATAGGTTTTTTAAAAATTCGTTTGACTTTATTACGCATATATGTATTGGTTAATATGTGATATATCTTAGCAAAATTAAGAGAGCGTATAGTATTGGACATAATGTACCTTGCTGTTGAAATTGAATGAAATCGGTTCAGGAATTACCTTAGTCCTCATATCTATATATGACAATTTTCGTTATTCTATTAAACTTTATGCCGAATTTATGGGTAAATTTGTGTATTATCTTAATAAAATTTCTTCAATAAATTGCGAGCGTATAAAATGTTCGGTTACACCCGAACTTAGCCTTTCCTTACTTTTTTATTTTTTTTTTAATTTTATTTAATCTAAAACTGGTGGTAACAGTTTTATTTCATTAAATCGTGGAAAAAAATTAAATATTACAAAACATGTCTAAAAATAGAGCGTTTTAGCTATTTAACTATATTTTTTTAAAAAGAAAACTTTCCACCTGCACAGAGTGGCAAATTTAGATTGCGAAAAAAAAATTAAATATTATAATAAATATACGAAAATAAATAGATTTAAAATTTTTCAATATTTTTTAACAAGCTTCCCACCGATTTGGTGCAATTTATTCAATTAGTTTAATGAAATTAATCGAATAATACAATAACCATATGAAAATACCGTTAAATGCTGTTAAAAAATTCTTAATTGTAACAAATTGTAACAAATAATATATATTTTATTTAAAAATATTGAAGTCATAAATAAAAAAAAAATAAATAAAAATTATAAAAACTCGCTTTCTTCAGTAGCACATTTAATAAAAAAAATATTATAAAAAATAAATTATTATTAAAAAGAAAAAATAAATTATTTTACAATTCTATACATATATCAAACGATTTGCTGATTTGCCTATTCACAATATAGCTTCTAAATCACTCATATGCATTTTTGTCATTCGTAATCAATTCCAGTTTAAGCTGTAAAAAAAGGCTTGAACATGACTTGCAAAATATTAATATGTATATACTTCAAAGCACATTTTGAAATAAATTTGATTTTTTTTTACTTAAGTTTGTTTATTAAATTTATTTTTTTGTTTTGAGCTGTCCATTTTGTTTACCATAACTTAAAACTTGATAACAACCCATCTGCCCGGCACACACGCTCGTGCCGATTAGGTGGCGAAGGGGGCCAAACCATTACGAAGCAGTTTCTAATTTAAATTAATACAAAACACTTTGAGGTAAGATGTTGCTGTCAACCGAAATAGAACTGCGAGTTAGGGTGGTTCTAAAATATAATTGCACGATATTTCTATAAAGTTTTAGAACTCTAAGTGCTATTAATGGCAAGCATACATGTTATCAATTAAGATTTTTTTCAAAATTAAAAAATTTTGAAGAATTCCAGCACACCTTAATGTTCGATAGTTTACTTTTTTATACAATTTATTTCACTCATGTACGCTTGGATATATGTATGTATGTTCAGCATTCGCGTGGCTACTCACTACAAAATTTATTATTTGTTTTTAAAATTTTTTCTATTCTGTCTCCATGTGTTGTATTCTACAAAGTAGTTGTCCACAAAGTAGCTGAACTCTAAGATAATATGTTATTAATATATATACAATTACACAAACAACAACCGGTAAACAAGTTTTATTTATACTTTGAACCGAATGGAAATAAAATAATTAATCACAAACCGTTAATTATATGTCATATACACGCGAGATTATTACTAACAAAACGAAGTAGTAGGTGTTAAATATGACAGATGCAGTGAAATGGAAAATTTTACTTACATATTTACATAATAAAAAATGCAATTATGAATTGCATAGGGCTACACATTGAAAAAAAAGTAAAGTTCAATATATATTTTAGTTATTTCTATAGAAAATTAGATTCTTATAAGTTTTTGAAGTTTTTAATAAACATTAACAAAGAAATGAACCCGAAAATTTTCATTATCCATAAGATATAATAACTAATCTAGTGATTAATCGAAGGAATTAGCAAAAAAAAAATTTTGACAAAATGTCGGCTACTCAAAGCAAAATGTTCGATTTTCGACCAAAATTCGTGTCTTTAATTGTTTTTAAAAATAATAAATTTTCATCAGATGGGGAAATCCTTCGATTAATTACTAAAAAAAATATAGTTAAGAAGCATGTGTAAAAATTTCAGACCGATCGGTTCAGCCGTTTCTGAGAAATTTTGCTCACCGACCTTGAAAACACCGTTTCGAGAAAAACGAGTTTAAAGTTTTGTACCCTACTGCGAGATCCCCCGGCGCGCCTTCACTAATGTGTCTATAACTTCGAAAATATTCGTCGGATCGACTTGAAATTTTGTGTGTGTATACTCAGATATATATATATTAAGAAAACGCAAAAAAAAAACAATTTTTTGGAAAATCTTAACTGTATATATATATTTTTTTTATTTTTCTGCGCGCCGAAATGTAGGCAACAGAGGTTGTGTTTAACAAATAACAAGAGAACGACAAACTGCTTTTATTATATTTTTTATTCCTTAAATGCTATCTTACTTCATATTATAATTTCCTTAAAATTATTTTGTATTATTTATTTCTAGAATTCCAAAATTGTATTAGGCCTACTGTCACTAGCTGTCCTCGCAGCTATCACACCTACCTCAAATGGCGCTAGAATACTCTCGGTCTACTCATTTCCTGGCAAAAGTCATTTCATGATGCAGACAGCTGTGATTAAAGAGTTGGTTAGGAATGGACATCAGGTAAGTGCACTTGCGTGAAAAATTATTGCAGCGACTCAATTAATTTATGTTTTGCTTTTTCCGACACAGGTGACTTTAATAACAGCCTTTTCACTGGCGTCACACAAATTGGGCGCCAACTATACTGAGATACTTATTGAGCCGGTCTATGATTTCTGGAAGGATGGTGAGTAAAAAAGGATAAATATTTAATATTATAGCTTAAAATCATAATTTTATTCAATTCTAAATTTGGATTTGATTGTTTTAAACTAACTCATTATCAGTATGCTTACTAAGTGAATTTAGAACTTGCGTCTCATGATTACAATTATCTTACCGATTGCTAAATTTAATCTTCAGACTCCTAGTAACAATTGAACAACTATAAGATCCGCTTGTGTCACCATCTGGTTGTTATATTTATTTTGACATATTTGGCACACTCTTATCGCCCACCTTATTGTCTAAATACTCGTGTTATCGAGAGTCCAAACATTTTGTTGATCAGAAAAAGTAAACAAAATTTTCGGTACGCATGTGGGCAACGAATCAAAAAGATAAGATTATAACAAAAATGGATTGTACTAAAAAACAATATGCGGAAATATTTTACTCAATTTTATAATGATAACTCAGGCAATAACCGATATATTCGGAAAAAAGATATCCGGAATAATGAAAATAATTAGATTAGTACATAAATTTGATTTCACAGAACTTTAAACATTTAAAATCGCTTGAGAAATCGCCATTAATGTGCAGCAGGAGTATGCAGAAAAAATGCCCATATATGTGGACCAACGGATGTACCGTGAAGAAAGGAAATGGACATGGCGGATATGAAACAACCAGAACCGAAAATGCAACTGTCACCAACTTAAACCGTGTGGACATCACCGGATACATGAAGCGGATGCACAATATGCCCGGAAGTTGAAATGGCGGAAGTAAATATCGAGCCGGTATATATATAGTATATTCAACAAAAAGTTCTTGTAATACTCGTACCAAATTGACGGAAACAGCCACATACAATGCTTAACTTAGTTATTTCCTGTCTATGTACAACTTCCGTTGGTCTCATATCTGCTTTCTGTTTTGGACTTCTGTTCCATTTGATCAATATCCGGTTTGAGTTGTTACCGGTTAGCATTCACTATCATAATTTCCGCTGTCCAGTTGAGCAGAGGAAATTAGTATGGAGTAATACACTTCGAATGATCATAACTCCGGTAAATCTAAACCGCCCTAATGGTCTTTGTGTCATATGAAAGGAAAATTTCACCGCTATAACCCTGAAGTATTCAACTCAAAAGAGAGAATAATTTCACTATACAAAACTTACCGCAAATCTGGACACTGAAACCCTCGTTTGTTCCCAGTTATTATCTCTATACGTAAGATTATCGCTTCGTTGCTTAGGCGAATGCAGAGAGAAAGAGAGACATGAAATACACGATCCACACTCACGTCTTTTCACACATTCCAGTGGAGGATAAACTATTCCCACTTTCTCTTCTCCCTACACTTCTGACAGAAATATTATCCTCAATTATAGTCCATCATTCCGAAGCGAAATCGTTATATTAGTAGCGTTTATGGAATTGAAAGACATTTACACCATTATCTATTCTGATTTCAGTCAAAGAAGATGCCGGTGCACGCGATATCTTCGAGTTCACCACTATGGATGTTGCGGGCTTCCTGCAGATGTTGCAAGTTTTGGGCGTGGCCACCACCGAACACGCGCTTAAGCAACCCAAAGTACAAGCCATCATCAACGCCAAGCAAACTGAGAATGTTTACGATCTACTGTTGGTTGAGCAGTTCTATCAAGAAGCCTTCTTGGCGCTTAGTCATATTTACAACATCCCAGTGGTGAGCACCAGCACATTGGGCTATGAGAATCACATGAGTCAGATGTTTGGAGTAATATCGCCTTGGTCCTATGTGCCGCATGGTTTTCTACCCTATTCCGATCGCATGAGTTTCTGGGAGCGTGTGCAAAACACCTATAACTCACTCTATGAGGACTTGCATCGTGAGTATGTTTATTTCCCCATAATGGACGATTTGGTGGCGAAGTACTTCGGACATCTGCCAAGTGAGTACATTTTCGGTCACATATTACTTTCGAGTTCTTTAAAACATGGTAATTTTGTCTTTGCAGTTAACTTTCCGAAAGTAACCGCCATGGAGAAGAATCTCTCGGCCATTTTGTTGAATAGTTTTGCACCTTTGACTAGCGCACGTCCCACCATAGACGCCATGGTGCCTGTTGGTGGCATGCATATTTATCCACCCAAAGCTTTACCTGCGGATATACAGAAGTTCTTGGATGAGGCGGAGCACGGCGCCATTTACTTCAGTTTGGGTAAGTTACTTCTAACTAGATATCTGTAGTCGCTAAGTAATCCATTTTTTACTGCTTTACAGGTAGCAATGTGGAGAGCAAAGACATGCCGCCGGCTTACTTGAAGATCTTTCTCGACGTCTTCCGCAGCATGAAGCAGCGTGTGCTGTGGAAGTTCGAAAATGAGAGCATCATCAATTTGCCACCGAATGTTATGGTGAAGAAGTGGATGCCACAGAGCGATATACTGGCACACCCCAATGTGCGCGTGTTCATCACGCACGGCGGTTTACTGGGCACACAGGAGGGTGTACACCACGCAGTGCCCATGTTGGGCATGCCCTTCTACTGTGATCAAGTGCGTAGAATCTTAAGTACCAATTATCTTATAGTCTACTATAACGTTTTTCATAATCTTTCCATTCAGCACTTGAACTTGAAGAAAGCCGAACTCTACGGTTATGCCATCAGCTTGCACTTTCAATCCATCACCTTTGACATACTGAAAAATGCGCTCACCGAATTGTTGGAGAACCCCAGCTACCGTGAAAATATCAAACGTATCTCCAGCATTTTCCATGATCGTCCGTTGAATGCGCGAGACACCGCAGTCTATTGGATTGAGTATGTGATACGTCATAAGGGTGCGCCACATTTACGTGCCGCCGGCCTCGACTTGAAGTGGTATCAATTCTATTTGTTGGATGTTATTGCTTTTGTTGTTGGTGGCATTGTGTTGGCTGTGCTGGTGTTCGTGGGATTGGTGCGTTTCATTTTGCGTCGCTTCCGCAATGGAAGTAAGCAGAAACAGAAAAGGCAATAAATGTGATTTTTTTTAATAATTTAGTAGACAAAAAATAAATGAGAATTCTATTTTTTAATGTAACTTTTATAAATACTGATATTATTTCTGCTCTTATGTGGTATTAAGAACGTTATCGCTTTTATGTGATTAGGTATACAAGTTTTGATGATTCTAAAATCTTGTATTGAAATTAGAGTATTCATAATATTCCATTTATGGTGCTTTATTTGATATAAAAATCTTAATTTCCATCAGCAGACTAAACACATTTGTTTGGCAGAAATTAAGTATCGACGCCATTAGCATTATATCGTTTTATTGCATTTCGGTGCTACATGACGTATGAGCAATGTCAAACGCACATCTCTTTTGTTTGCATTTCTGTTTGTAACGAACTGCACTGTCATAAAGTATTTCATATTTTATTCACTAGCATAAATAAATTTACATACATGTGCCTGTTTTAATTTACAGCAATTGCATGCATGAGGATTGAGTATCCTCTTTTTTTACACCATGAACTCCAGGTTGTACCTCATTTTTGCGCGGCGTTATGGTCCCTGCTACAAGGCACAAGCAGCACAAAAGTGTTGCCGAAGTAAATTGCCGCTGCAAATGCAATAAATTCATTTCACCGCGCTGCACATACAAACATAAGCTGCTGAGGTTCAACAGAATATACTTGCTCATGTATGCTCAGTTGGGAGTTCACTGCCGCTACGCTTCAAAAAAAATTAAGACTGAAATGGGTCAAAGGTAAATCAGTGTGTGGTGTTGACCTCGCCATGCATTTCCATAAATAACAGCAGACACGCACATGACTGAGTGCTGACTTTTATTTGCATCGCATTTGTGCTTTTCATTTAATATGGGCACTGGATTCGTTGCGAAATTTCAATATATAGGATTTTCAGGTGGATTCGAGAATGGATTATAGTCACTATTCAATTCAATTTAATAGCCTTTTCGCACAGCCAAATTAATTGATGTTTTAAAATTTTAATTGAGAAAACAGTTTTTGCCCTTCGCACTCCCAGATACTCGATAAACGATCAGTTGTTATACGTTTCTGTATTTGCTTTTCATAAGAAGTTGGTAAGTTTCAATAGCTGATAATCTGTTTATCAATAACCACAACCATTGTTCCAGTAGCGGCATCTACCGTTGTATTGCATTACTGCTATTTTATCAAGAAATGCAGCCAACAGCTGTGGACAGCGTGGACAACAGCTCGCAGAGAAAGAAATGCAGAGTTGAATTTCATTTTCCACTCGATTAAAATTCGATCAAAAATTAATGTAGAAAAATAAGATTTTTATTTTGCATGGCAAATCGATCTAAATCAGTGCTTTAATCGAGCAAAGGCCGGTTAATTGATTAATAAGATCCTGTGCGAAAAGGTAATTTAAATTCATTTTTTTTTTTCGCTAAAAATAAAGGCATATAAATTTGTTTTTGTTTGGGAAATGTTTTATAATTGGCTGTCACTACTATCGGTGTACCAAATCTTCAATCCAATTATATATGTGTTTCATTTCATACTTTGTTCCTAATAGCTTGAAGTACAACGTCTGTCGGGTCTGTAGACATAATATTATAGTATCCCTCTATTTCATAAGTATTCGAATACGACGAGCAGCTCCGTTAATATCTTTCAAATTGAATCAAAAGTATTGATTTAGGATCGTCGATGACTAAATTCTTGTTTATTTCTCTCAACCAGATGTTGTGAATATTTCTGAATGCCTCCTCTTAAGTCTGCTGATAAGATACTTACATACATACTTAAACCAAATAGTCACTCTTATACTCACATATTAATCTCAATGACATTTGAATAAATTAATACACGATCCACGCAGAAAGATAAGTTGTATTTATTTCTACGAAACACCCGTTTAATATTCAGTGTTATATATTTTGACAGCTGTCATTCAACGTGTGTTCCAAATTTACTTCTTCATTATAATGCACCCACGCAACATGTCACTCACCCTGTATACAGAACTCCAAAGAAACAATATTTCATACAATTCTCTAACTTTTTTTCTTCAAATTCAATAACTCTTTATTAATACAAATAAATTTAACTGCGTTTCACAAAAGTAAGATTACAATAGTATTTTATTTTACAATAATTAAGTACAAAATATATGATTTTGTGCATGTTTCAGCAAATTTGATCAAGGAACGAGATAACTAGTGAAATAATTTAGAACAAGGCTTACGAAAATTGGTAAAAAACCGGCAACAATTGATACAACTGGACTCTGAAATGTGAAATGGAAAAGTGAGGCGAAAGATTTGTAGACTTGTAATTTTGTATCGAACCAAATAAAATTTCAGAAAAATTGCTTAATTTTAAATATTATCTAAATTTAATTTTTTTTTCATAATTTTCTTCTTTTTTTTTGCATTGCAATTGTATTATTGTGCCGTTACAAACAAGTGCATGAGTATGGTGTCGATATGCGAGCGTGTGTTTGTATGTGTTTTTGGTGTAATTTGAAAATGAGTTGCATTATAAAAAAATTTTATGGGCACCCTGTATATTTTAATTGATGATGTTACAAATTTGCGCTCCACACATTCGTACGCTCTTGCAGCGAAGCTTTACAGCATTTAGCAGTTTAGTGGCTGATCATCATGGACTTCTTTACCTTTTTCTCGGTCCTTTGATGGGTGACGGTGACCTCCTCTGTGGGTGAGAGAAAAATATATTAGATTTTTCACATAAGAATTTCGCTAAAGCAAAGTAATACAAACCTTCGAACTTCTTTGGCAATTGCTTTATGGTCTCAACGGTGCGTACATTCTTCTCACCAGGCTCAATGATCTCTTCCTCATACTCCTCTACGATCTCTTCTTCGCTCTCTTCACCACCGTTGCTGGGCACTGGATCGTACACAGTCTTGACGGCCTTCTTGACAATACCCTCAGCGGTGACGGTGGTGTAGTGATATTCGGTGCCACCTTCGATCTTAATAGTTTCGACGGTAGTGACATCACCGGGATTCTCGGATGGTACGACTTTCTTGGTGCCCGATTCGGAACGGAGTTTCTTTGTGGTGGTAACATTCTTGTGCTTCTCAGCATCCTTCAAGGTCTTCTTATAAGCAATAATCTCTTCTTCAGTCAATTCAGCCTCCTCTTCTTCGTACACGGTCTTCGAGGTGGTAATAGTTTTGCCCGATTCCAATTTGGTGGAGTAAGTGTACTCAACGCCATGTGGCACACGCTTGGAGCTCACGGTGGTGGTATCGTTCTCAATGAAATCTGGTGGTGGTGGTGGTATGTTCGACTTAGGCTTCTTGGTCTTCTTCTTGTCCTTACTATCGACAGCGCTAACACCGGATGAGGTAATTTGTTTGATATTCTGCTCTTGTACGGAGTTCTTGCGTACAGTGCGATTGTTTTCGGTGATCTCAGTGCTCTGTGTGACACGACGTGACTCCTCAACAGTGGTGTGTTGCTTGAAGTTACCCTGTTGTTGGTCGGTACGTTGTACAATACGGCGCGATTCAGTGGAGTCGGTCGAATCAACTGAAGATTTCTTTACCAAAGCCTTCTTCTTGTTCTTATCGACAGCGGGTACCTTATAGTCTTCAGGCAACTCAGTGGGTATCGAATCGAAGAAGGTCTTAGTGCGTGTGCTGCGTGTGCCATCCTCATTGATGGTGGTGTAGACTTCTTCGTAACCACCTTCGATCTCGCGTGTCAACATGGTTGTATTCTTGTCAATACGCACTTCCTTGCCGAAACGCTTACGGATTTCCAGCTTATTTTGCGCCTCACGCTTCATATCGTCCTCGCTCACGGGTTTGGGATCCCAGAAGGTGCGCACGGAGGTCTTCAAGGTGCCATTTGGCTGCGGGGTGGTGGTACGTACCTCATAACCGCCATCGATAACTTTGTATTCGGTGCGTGCCTTGGTGACGGGGTCAACCTCGACTTTGCCGTCTTCAATGTCAGCGGATGTTAAGAGTTCTGTTGTTTCAGTGTGTGTGCGTAGTAGGGTTGCCGTCGGTTTTATGGTGTAGTGCGTTGCGTTTAGTGATGTTTTTGGTTGTTGTTGTTGTTGTTGTATAAAGAAAAGAGTTGTGTGTGTAAATAAATAATATTCGGTGGATCGTTAGTGTTTGTGTTAGTTTGTGGGTTTTAGTGTAGATTTTTGCGTTTTAGTTTTTTAAGCTTCTTACGCAGCTAATTTCTAATAACTTTTTTTAATTTCTAACAACTTTGACTTGAGTCTCAATCAATAAAGCACTTAACCGCTGCGCCTGCGCGCAGCTTTCCCTCTCTCCTTCAACGAGTTATCACTTTGAGAATCAGGTCTCTCGCGAGTAAATATTTTTAGTAATGTTAGTATGTATGTGTGTGTGTATGTAAGTATGTACAATGTCAAGGGTCTTTTACAAAAAACAACTACAACTACAGCTACAACTTCGGATTCGTGGGTTCAACCATCTTTTGCTCTCATACATGTACTGGGTTCGGCAGCCGTACGCCCGCGAGCTCCTCAAGGATGCACGTGGGCAACAGACAACCGTAACGTGCCACCAATTTGAGTAATTGTTATTTGGATTTGCGATTCGATTTGGTGGAAATTTGCTTGGCGGCCGAACTTTGTGCTTGCGCTTGTTGGGAAGTTTGCGGTAGTTGTTGTTGTAGTTGATGATGTTGATTCTGTCTGGGTGGGCGTTGTGGTTGTTGTGTAGTCGGTTGTTGTTGTAGTTGTGGTTGTAAGGGGACTTGTTTACGTGGTTGTTGTTGTTGCTGTTGTAGTAGTTGTTGTGTCTGCAATAGCGGTTGTTGTTGTATGGGTGGTGGCGATAGCGGTTGTGGAGTTAGTTTAGGACTGCGTGGCACTGGTTGTGGCGCTTGTTTTTGTATTGTCACATGTTGTTGTGTTACTGTCAACTGCTGTTGCTGCAACTGACTTTGTACTGTTACCTGTTGTTGTAATATTTGTCTTTGTACTGTCACCTGCTGTAGCTGTGGTACTTGTTTTTGTACGGCACCCAGCTGTTGTGGTTGCAATTGTCTTTGTATTGTTGGTTGTTGTTGCTGTGGTTGTAATTGTCTTTGTATTGTCTTCTGTTGTTCTTGTTGCTGCAGTTGTCTTTGTGTTGCTTGTTGCTGTTCTTGTTTTTGTAATTGCCTCTTCAGCTCTTGTTGCTGTTGTTGTAATAGTTGTCGTTGCAACTCTTGTTGTTGCTGTAGTTGTCTTTGTATGGCTTGCTGTTGTTGCTGTTGCTCTTGCAACTGTAGTTCGGTCTGTAATAGTCTTGGTTGTTGTTGCTGTACTTGTGATTGTTGTATCGGTCTCGGTGAAGCCGTTCGTTTCAAGCTCTTTTGTATCGTTGTATTAGTAGCGTTGTTGTTGTTATTGTTATTGCTTATATTAGTATTAATATTGTTAGTGCTTGGCTTTGCTGGCGAACGACTGCGCGTCGAAGCGTTGTTAGTCGGCGCTGCCAATAGCGGGCGTGTGAATTCATCGGCCACACTCGGCTCTGCCACTTTCTCAGCGCTCTCTTGCAACATGCGATTAATGCGTTCTAAGCGTTCCGAATCATCAGCATTCTCTCCGCTATCCTCTGGCACATTGCCACCTATTGGTAAAGGGATAAAGTTGTTAGGAGGCATTGGATTTTCTATGTAATGTTGTTCTGCTGCAAATAAGAAGCAAATGACAACTAACGGTATTAAAACAGATAAGTGCCATTTTCTATTTTCAATGATGCAAAAGATAATTTTTTCGTTTCGATTGACTTGTCGATTGATGTTCATTGGACTTAGCTGATGATTGATGAGATGACGATGATGAAATCAAATTGAAATAATTTTCCTTAAACAACTCAACAACTTAAAGAAAGAACTTATATGTAAACACATTTTCGATGAACCAACACAGGTAAATTGTATGTTAGTTGTATAAGGTTAACACTGTAACCAACATAACATAACATTTATAACATAAAGTGAACCAATTTGAGCCAATGAAACAGAAAACAAGAAAATTTTAAATCCATACAAGTTTATAGCCAATACATGTATATTAAAAATAACTGTAAATTATAAAAAAACAGCCAATTAAATAGATTTTGATCTAGCCAGAGATCTGCTAGCCGTTCGATCAAGTACTATATAACACAAGTGTACTATATAATTCAATTCCACCACAAAAGACCGAGGAACAGTCTAAACACTGAACTTAATCCAAAGAAAGGTCATTCAATGTTAGATCGAGTCAACTATTTCGAATGGTCAATGGTTTCCTGTGTATATACTGAGAACTTGAAAAGTTGTGTGACAAAAAAAAATTGTGGAACAAATTTTCGTGTGCAACTCATTCCACGCGCAAATTAATTAAAGATACTAAAGTATACTAGAAACGTTTTCGGAAGGACTTTTCGTGAAATTATTGTGAAGTAAGGTTAAAATAAATGAGAATTTATTTTTGGTGTAGTTTTTTCCTTTTGTGCTTTATAAAGTATTTTTTTTTTTAACCGATTGAGAATAAAGTGAGATTACATATGTGAGATCAGATCATCATAAGAGAGATCCGGTGATCGATGCAACCTTCGAAAATATTGCAGTGAAATGTAAGAAATAGGTCATATTTGAACACATTTCAAGTTGCACGAATTATGGGTCTGCTTGGAAATATTAAGTTTGATTATATGTTTAATTGGGAAATCAACAATTCGTAAATTCAACACAATTTTGTCAAATTTTTATAGCAAAAAATAAATTAATAAGAATTTTGACAAGATTTTCCAATTTTGTTCCGAAACTTAAGAAGAAAAAATGTCCATGAAATATTATATCTGAAGTGAAAATCAGATGCTTAACCAGCATAATTTTGACAAATTTGATATTACCAATTGGGATATGTCTATGATTATAGTGTTTTAGAATTTTGAAAATGCTTTTTTTTTTAAATACTTCTCTTAGTGATATAAATTTATGAAGTAAGAGTAAAGAGTACCTTTTACTTTAGACGTATCACTTCTTATGAATCGACAACAAGGATATTCGAAGAATCATTTGGAAATATGTATATTGTTTATGGCTGCGCTTAATTTTTTTGTTAATATTTTAATTCTTGTAGAACAAGAAAATATAAAAGAAATTCGTAAAATTAAAAAAAAATACAATTATTTTGTTAAACAGTAATCCCATTTGGAGCAGTTGAGCCATAATATGGAACAAAAAGATTTTCAGATAATTTCTGATATTTTAGTTTTCAAAATTGTATTAACACAACCAGAATAAAATGTGAATTTTGTTATTTTAGTTCGGTGGTTATAAAAAGTTTTGTATAGTTTATGGAAAATTGTTATGTACACAGAAAGTTCGAACTTATTCGAACCGACTTTTTCAAAATATGGCAGATTTGCTTTCTCATTATATTATTCGAGAGTGTGATTGTGAGTAAAGTCTCCACTGTGCAGATTGCAAATTGCAGATTTTCACAGTTATCGATAAATAATCGATATTTAATCGACTATTAAAACATATCCATTAATGTTTAAATTTCAAAAAAAGAATTTTCGATCTTTTAATTTTTCAACTTATCGTTTCCAGAATTTTTCGATCTTTTACATTTTTCAACTTATCGTTTCCAGAATTTTTCGATCTTTTACATTTTTCAACTTATCGTTTCTAGAAATGTGATACACAATATGAGAAATACTTTTTAAACTTGTAGTTTGACAGTTATTCACTCATGTATGTAAAATATTTTCCAATGAAAAGAGTTCGATTTTTAATGAAAAGTATCGATATCACTTGTAAAATCGCAAGTATTTTCAGATACCAAATCACCACCGACACATAAAATTTGGGTCCACACAAATTATCATAAGAAATGGGATTACCAACAAAATGAAATATTCGTTTCAGACTGTATATAATATTAATCACAAAACGCCGGAACATTTAAATGTGCTGCAAATAAAAATGTAAATTATTAGTAACATATAAATTCAATAATAAATATATATATTTTATATATACATACATACATATAAAATACTGTAATGAAAACATTATTAAAAATACGTAATGAAATAAAAATACAAATATGTTTAATAATTATTTTTGTTTTTATTGTGTAGTACAAATAAGTTTCACTCGAAAAATATATAACATTTGTTATTAATGAAATATTATTGTTGATATAACGCTTTTTTTTGCACTGCGATGTTACATATATGTTTACGAATAATGCAAAATTGTCTTCTTTGAATTATGTTTTTCTATTTTTTTTTTTAATTTTTTTTTAGTTTTATTTTTAATTTTTATTTTTATTTTTTTTTTGCTGCAAAAGTTTTCAACAATTTACGCTTTCAAAATACGCAAGCATGTAAGTTGAAGATATGTTTGTTATTATTTTTTTTATTTTTTCATATTTAATGTAAGGAGGGGCAAATATATTTACGCCGAAAATACACACACAAAATCCAACGAATGCGAAACAAACGAATTGAACGAAATTTGCAAAAGTTTATTAAATACAAAATGAGCCTTACAAAATAGTTAATTATGTGTTTTTTTTTTTTGTAATTTAAAACGAGATTTTTGTGAACAACAATTTACAAAAAAATATTGAAATGACTACAAAAAAGTATGTCTGCTAGAAATTGAAGCAACTGACTTACTTAAATAATGAATTGTTTGATTGAAAGTTAATTAAATTGTGTAAATAATTAACAATTGCAATGATGTTGGTGCTGAATGAATATGGCAAGTATGAGTATTTCTGTGAAAGAAAGTGATTTTCGATTTTACGAAAATAAAAGTGTAAGAATCAGGCACTAGTACTGCTGGAAAATTTTGTAGAAATTTTTGAAATATTTTTTTAAATAAAAAAAAATTATCGACCAATAACATTTAATTGAAAAATAAACAACTCGTACGCATATTATTTTCGCATACTGTGCCTGCCTTGGTGTATGTCTGTGTGTGTACTCAAATATGTGCGTGTGTGTGCGTAATATAAAAAGTTTTTGTTTTTTGTGCTTTTTGTTTGTTTGTTTTTTTTTGTTAGCAAACAATTATTGCTTTATTGTAAATGTAACTTGTTGTAATAGTAGTAATTTGTTTTTACGCTGTTTTTGTGCAATTTTGAATTAATTTTTCATTATTTTTTTATATATATTTTTTTTTTAGTATTGTATGTATGTAGGTAGTATAATTGTGGAGGACGTCTGTTTTGTTTTCAAGTGCTTGAAAATGTTTCACTTCATATTGAATAAGAAGTTTTTTATGAGCGCTTATTTAAACATTTTTTTGTTTTGTTTTTGTATTTATGAAGTACCAGACTTATCCTCCTCCTGTGGCGGCGTTGCGCCGGGCTTCGATTCCAAAGTTTGCGTTATTTTCTTCCAAATATTCTCGAAGGCATCTCTGCCTGTGTAATCGATTTGCCCGGCCTCCCAGCATTGACGACGCATCAGCTGTTCGTAGGCCTCCTGTTCGGGTGTGCGTTGCTCACCGAGACGCAGCTGGGATAAAGCGCCAGCCAAACCAGCCTATAATGATTGGGTTGAGGGGTGGAAGAGAGTAAAAAAGAGTTATTTATTAGCTTTATGAGATTTTTGTTGAAAATATTCTTTTTTTATAAAAAGCCACATAGAAATTACATGAAATGTGCGTAAATACATTTTTGTGCATTTAAATTGGTGTAAAAAATATTTGCCGATTTGAGGTTAAGTCTGAGGTCTGATTTTGTTCAAGCGACTTAATTCATTATCATTATTATTATAATACTTATTTTAAAAAAATTATTAAGATTTATCTCAGAATTCATTAAAAATTTTTGCAATAAAGCTTGGGAATACCCCTAAAATAAAAAAAAATAAAAAGTTCCCTAAAAATTTTAAAAATTTTATTAAAATAATTCGATTTGAGTTTAATTCTGAAGTCTGATTTTGTTCAAACGACATTTAGTCATTATTAAAGGACTTATTTACCAAAAAAGTTATGAAGATTTATCTCAGAATTCATCAAACATTTTTTTTGAATGAAGCTTGGGAATACCAATAAAATATTAAAAAAAATTTCTCAAAAAATTATAAAAATTTTATTGAAAATATAATATAATAAAAATAAAATATAAATATATATATATATATTATAAATAAATTTAAATTTTAACTTTATAAATTATATATTTCCTTACTATAATAAATACACCCATGATTATAAAATGAGCATGATAAATCTTAATTTTTTTTTTAGAAATAGATCAGATCAGAAATAGATTTAATCAGCAAATATTTTTTAACCAAACCCAAAATTTATAATAATATATATGTGTATATGTAAAATAACATAAAACATTGTGCATACCAAAGCATTTATTTAAGCTGGATTAGTTGTTACTATGTAACACAGAACATTAAATTAATAATAATTTTAAGCTTATAACTAAAAGACAAGCGTATACATATTTACATCACACATGCAAATGTATTTAAATATTTATTATTTAAACATTTTTCATTATTAATTTTGTATTAGACCAGAGTTGTTAGTATGAAGTAGCATCCAGACGCCAAAATATTCGTTCATTCACCTTGGAGAAGATTACTAGGGTTACCAAAGTGCACGTTTCTTTTGCGTATATCTTAATAATAATAGTTTGTGCCAATATTAGGAACTTGTGAGGTCTATGCATATTTTTATAAAAAGAAATGATAATGAGATTGTGTTTCATTATTTTGCACACAACTGTAGTATGATTTCCAATGAGACGCTTTGAATTTTACAATAAAAACAATTACATAATGAAAATGAATGCTTATGAGATTTTAGTTATGATATATGTAAAGATTCAACTCGTCGTTTTTATAAGTGCAAGAAAAAAATTAGTCAGTCTTAATCAATACATGGTCATCCTTGAGCAATATCTTCCAAGTAGTCCACAAGATATGAGTTTCTTAAATATGTATTAAGAAGATATGCATCTTTAAATACAAAATTTTGACTGACACTTTGAAAAAAATGATTCATACGGTTTAAGTATAATCCCTAGTTTTTCTCTCTTAATTGAGGTTATCTCACCATTTTACTCATTGCTTTAGCACACATCTCTTTTATAAGTATTCGTGGCTCTGTTGAACGCATATACTGAAATTAATCTTTCTCAAATTGAATAGTCATGTTTTCTACCAAAATTGCTTTTCGGTTAAGCAAACAATGTGTATTGGCGACAATCATTCAAAATTGCTTTATAGTAGTTAGGACGATCGTAAATTTTCACGGAGAAATAATCAGAGTGAGAATGCTTTTGTGTTTCGAAATAAGATCAGATCTATCTATCTAGTTAGTTTTCGTTTTCAGCTTTCATTCCTAGCATTCAAGAGCTATTGCTCTCCACAGTAGGCGCATCTCTGAAAATGATTTGATTTCAATATTTTCAAGAAGACACTGACACTAAGGTGATAAGAGATTTTACTATTAAATGTTCCTGGGATCACATCCTAAATTATAAGAAGTTTCAGCAGATTTTAAATACTCCAAAAGTAGAATCGTAGTGCACTAAAGTCTAGATGATTATAGCAATTCGTGTGCGTTGATGGTGAATGAATGAATATCGTATTAGAAAACATAAACAAATGAATGAGTAAAATGACAAGCACACGAACTGACAGCAAAAATATGACAAGAGACAATATGCAGTATAAATTATATGATGACAATTGACTTTATACAGATTTATACAGATTTTCTAGTAGACAATTCCACAATATATTTTCTATATTATAAGACTACTATTAATAATGTGACAATTGACATGACTCGTGACACATTACTGCAGACAATTGACAAAGCTATTGAATCATGAATAGATGACAAGACTCGAAGCATGATTATTGATTGAACTAATGATAAGAGTGGTATAATTTATGACCTGACAAGTGACAAAACTCATGACATGTGTACATATGACATGACATTTGTTGTAATGCTAACTAAATTTGACTGATGACAATACAACTGATAAATGATGCGAACCACACGATCATAATGACATGAAAATACTTGAAAATTTAAATTTATTTTGACACAAGATGGCTGACAAAACTAGTGAAAGCATGACATGATCTTTGACAGGGCGTATTAATGGTCAAAATGATTTTGAAAGTGTTAGAGTAGTTTGGTAATGAAAATCGCATGAAATAATGAAAAGCGTTTGATAAATCAGTAAATTTGTAAATGCTTAAACAATTTTGAAAATTAGACCATTAGAAAGCATAGGGTATGCACCTCCAATTGTATAGTAAAAGCCCGCCTACGCCAAAGATAATGACATGCTCTAGCGATTACATCGAATGCAGCTAGTATATAATGATACCAAAATGGGACGTTTCAACCAATCTGACAACTCCCCATATACATATTTACAGACAATTGCACTTCAGATATGCTCTATTTTGAAACAATATCCCTTTATGCAACACCATCTAAGCCAGTACTAAAATACACATCTAAACCCGAATTTGGTATGTAGTGCTTGATAAATATATAATAGATAGATGGATTTTAACAATATTCAGCACTTGAGTACTTGTATGTCATATGATCGTGGCATGTCACTTTACCTCATTCTTTTCATTAGTTTTGTCTTTGTTTTCTGTTTCTCTTTCATTCACATCTTCACTACGGAATGCTTGCTTATCTGTACTAGACCTAGTGCTAATGGTATTTGTATTAGTCTCATCTGAACTTTGTGCTTTTTGCGTTACAGATGAGTAGTCTTGTTGTTGTTGTTGTTGTTGTTCTTTTTGGGCAGTGTTCTCTTTATGAATATCAGCTTCATAAATTTGTTGCTCAATGGCAGTGGTTTCAACATTTTCGCTTGTTGAATGTTTTGTACTTTGCTCATGGGATTCATGGCTAGCAGGACTATCATGCGTTTCATGAATTTCATGGGAGACATGTTCCTGATATTGTTCTATTGGCTTTTGTGGTTGTTCATGGTACTCTTGTTGTTGTTGTTGCTGTGGCTCTGGTTGTTCTCGCTCGTAATTAGCCTCACTATGTGGTTGTCTTGATTGATTTTCCGCTCTGTTTTGCCACTCGTGTGTTGGCTCGGGTTGTTGCCATTCGTGTGCTTGATGTTGTTCGTGCTCCTGATGGTGTTCGTGCACGTGATGCTGTTCGTGCTCGTGATGTTGTGCGTGCTCCTGGTGATGTTCGTGCTTTTGATGATGTTCATGATGTTGTTCCTGTGACACATGCTCTTCCCTCGCTTTAATGCTATTACTACGCTCTCTGGCTAAATTCTCATAGTAATCTTCCCAAGGATCACGAAACTCTTTAATATTTTCGAATTCGTAATAGTTCGGCGACGGTGAATGTTCGTGGTGTTGTTGGTGTTCTTCATGGTGTTGATGATGATGTTGCTCATGTTCATAATGTTGATAATAATGATCGTGTTGTTGTTGTGGCTCAGGTCGATAATGATAGTAATAATGAACGATGGCGCCACACTGTGTAGCAGGGACATTTGTTTTGTTTCGTACGATATTTGCGAATTGTTGTTGGATTCCATTTTATTTCAACCGCAAAGCAGGCCAATAGTGTTTTATCGAATTTTTTTTTTAATATATTGCATATTAGCACATTCATATGAGTCAAAGCGTAAATGCGTTTCAAATAGAATTTTTGATTTTTGATTTTCGATTTCAATTTATATTTTGTGATAAATTTAGTTGGATTTTAATATTTTATTTGGCATGTTAAGTATTAGAAAAATATAAAAATATATAACTTTTAGCAGTTGTTAGTAATAATTATTGTGTAGTATAAGTAAATCATATATGCATAAGAGTAGTTATATATAACTAATAATATAACTAGTAACAGCATGCATAAATGCCTTAAAAGCGTAATTATTTATAAAATTTATTTCAATTCGTAAAATTTTTTTTTGCGCTAAGGAACACAAATCACCTGAATTTGAAGCTGTATTAAGTTGTATAAAATCTTTGAAAGGAAATAAAATGTTTATTTTGTAGTCTAACATAGCCCTTGATTGATATATTTATACCTATACCAGTCCATGAAAGATCAGCTTTCCAAAACAGATGCTTTGTCTCGGAAAAATCATAGTCTCGCTTGAGAGATTATTATTAAATTACTTCAACTTATCTACAGTGGCGGCTCTGCAGGCTTTAAGACTTGGAAAGAGTTTTAGGTTCCCACAATATCGACAATCTTCAGAATATATTGCTGTCATAGCGACAGTAAACACTTCCCAAATATTTTTCAACTTCTTTGGTCAAGTCTAAATTGGGTACTGTTCTGGTTGTGTAGATCCAACTGTCAGAATCGGGCCTTAATATCAACACTCAGTTCACTTGTGAAGTTTTAAAATAGATATACTTGGATATATTGGGATGGAGTACCTATTTAAAATCAACCAAATGTTTTTTTTTCTCCCTGAATACGATAGATTTTCGGAATTATCTTTAGAACTAATTGGGAAAGTATTTATAAGAAACGTTGTAGTAAATCTATATAAAAATCTACGTTTTTTGATTTTAAAATATTTTTCAAATATCCGTACAAGGTATTGGTCGAATCGTAAAATTAATATAAAGATGGGATTCCCTTTCGAATATCTTTAGAACAATAGATTACACAAGTTTACAAATTCAGGTCAACTTTTGGATCTGAGCAGATAAGAACGATTCTTAACTATATTTGATATGCTGAATTCGAATATGCATTTAGTTTCTTAAGATTGATTCTAGTTTCCGAGTTCTCGCATGATAGCACCATTGTGCTATAAATAAGTGATTAGAGCAATTAAAATGCACAGACAGTGTTGCAAAGTTGATTCAAAGTGTTTTTGTTACGTTTGTGGTAGTTATATGATTAAAAAAAAATAATAACAAATGCGCTCAAAGATGCGTATCTGCACTACTTTGGTTTCAAAGTAGCAGACACTCATAAGTCATGGATACCGAAATTTATTTGTAACGCATGCAAAACAAAGCTGTATAAGTGGTCATTGAGAGAACATGAGTACTTTTCCTTTCAATGCCAGCGCTCTCGAGAGAACCTAAAAACCATGTAGATGATTGCTATTTTTGTTTGATGAAAATTAAGGACATCTTTTCAAAATATCGTTTACCACTTTCTTGGTAATGACAAATCCCCTAATTTTAAGGAAATTATTGGCGATATGTTGCAAAATTATCGAAAGATTAGAGCTAGAATATCTCTAAAGATCCATTTTCTGCATTCCCATCTCGATTTTTTTCCCGAAAACTTGGGTGATACGAGCGACGAACAAGGAGAACGGCTACACCAAGATCTAGCCAACATTGAAAGAAGATACCAAGGATTTTGGGATGAAGGCATGATGAGCGACTACTGTTGGACTCTAATACGTGAAACAGATACAAAACAATACAAAAGGCAAAGTTTCACCAATCTTCATTTCTGATGTGTTACTTTTCAGTTAATAAAATGAATATTATTTGACAAAAATCATAAAAAATTAAGTTCTTGATTATTTCAAAAACTAGAATCAATCTTAAAAAACGAAATGAAGATTCGGATTCAGTGTCATCAATTGTCGTAGAAACCACTTTTGGTTGCCCAGATCCAAAACCGTGTATACTTGTGTTATCATAAATTTTTGTTCAAAAATGCCTACACATTTCAATTGAACTTCATAACTTCGCTGAAAAGAACTAATCAAGGAAAGTTACAATCGCTACGAAACTGAGTGTACCCTTTGTAGGTCGATGGCTTGATGATTTCCAATCTTTTTTGGAGGTTATGTATAGATAAGTACGTTCTCTAGTAACACCTAGGATTCTACTCAAAAAAACACAAATTATTATTTGATGGTTAGAAAGAAGAAAAAACCAATATAGATCCCATCAAGGCTGTCCAACGGAAAAATATGTTATTTTTAATCCAAATTTATTTGAAAACCTGAAAACCATTTTTCAATACACAATATTCTTGTATGCGATATACTTTAAAAATATATATATGTATGTCTATTTCTACTAGATCTCCTTAATCTATTTTCCTTGTGATTGTATAAATAAACTATGAACAATTTGTTTATTCCACACTTGTTGGCCAATTGCCAAATTCGCGCTACGCTAATCACACTTCAGTACAGCAATGAAACATGTACACAATCACACAGACATTTCAAAAAGAGAGAATAATTGCGAAAAATTCAACGAAAATTTTGAAATGAAACTGAAGGCGATTGCGCCAATTATGCGTGGAAAGTGATTTGGGTGTGGCGACCATGACTTGATTTGAGGCTGTTGGCAACGAATTGTCAGTTGCAGATGCGCGAAATTGCTCACACACTTATATGTAGTATATATAAATTCATATATACATATGTATGTATAATATACAGCTGATCAATTGAGTGCAATCAAATGGATTAAAAATTCAAAATTGAAATATATTTGTAAATATTGAAAAAATATTGGCATTTCTTATTGAATAAATACACAAAAATATTTTGCTTCATCCAATATTTAAGCACTATTTTGGCTTATTGACACATTTAGTGCTGCGCTTGTGTCAAAAAAATTTTTGTAATTTCGAAATCAAATATTGTATCAAAACACTTTGGCCACAGCAATTCACACTATTTATCCATTAATCCAACAAACAGCGGCAGTTTATATAGTGGCTGCCAAAAATAGCCCAACTAGTTTAAGTAGTGACAATAAATAAGGCTTAAATACACAAAATAATGAGTTCACAATATTTGTAATTACTCGCCTCTTCACCAAACAACATAGGCAGCGCATTAAATAGTTCGCAGATGAAGTGGAAAAAATGTAAATAAACAAATATTTTAATTGAAGAAGTACAAAAAGCTTTTGACCTCATTGTCTGTGTGTGTGTATTTTTAGAGTGACACGCTTACAGCGAAAACACAAATATTTACATGAGTGTGAGTGTCTTTGTATGTGTGAGTTTCATTAACAACGCCGAGTCTAATGATGCATTAGGTGTTGAAAACTATTTACACGAAATGCGTATTTTAAATGTTTGCTTCGATTGTCGTTTATTTATTTGCTAAATTTAAATAGCTACATAGTTGAATGCGTCCTTTTAAGTTTCTCCAAATTTTTATTTATTTAATAAGTGGCTGTTTCAAAATATTTGCCTAGCTTAGAAGTAGGCAATATTTGGAAACTTTACTATTTTGTGGAAAATAAGAATATGCGTAATAATTAAAATTATCTGACAAGAATTAAACCTTTCCTCCAATTGTCCCCTGTCAAAATATTCGATTTTTCCTATATTCGAAAATTCGATATGGAGATCATAGATATTGCACCATCTGGCAATTATACATATTAAACGATCTTTGCATACTCATTCAAGTAATACGATTTTTTCAATCTTCGAAAATTCGATATAAAATTCTATGTAAAATTCCCATAAAAATATAAAAAAATGCTATATAATTTATAAAAAAAATTAACATTTCCAATATCTTTCCCCATTCGAAAATTGCGATTTCTCAAATTCAGATTTTTTTCTTTGTTCGAAAATTCGAATTTTTCGAAAAATTGCAATTTACTCTAATTTAAAAATATATGTAAGTTTTTTAAAATGAATGCTCTTTCATAAAGCACTTAATTGGAGTAAATAAGTTTTTCATTATTCGAAACTTTTTCGAAATATTTTTTGAAATCAAATTATTAAAAAAAGTGTTTATTTAGATTTACAAGATTAGCGAAAATTCAAAATTCAGGCAGGTTTAGAATTGCGCCCTCTGGATTTTATACATTTTAAAAGGCTCTGAAACACCTGCTTTACCTTCTTTTTCAAATAAAAAAAATGTCCAATCTTCGAAAATTCGATATAAAATTATATCTATTTATTCTCCTCAGGTCATAAAGAAATCAAACATTTACGATATACCTGTTCATTCGAAAATCGCAATTTCTCGAATTCAAATTGTTTTCTTTCTTCGAAAATTCGAATTTTCGGAAATATTTCAATTTACTCCTATTAAAAATAAAAGAATTATGTATATTTAAGTTTCTTATATTAAGAAAAATTAATGCCTTTCCTAAAGCACTTCATTGGAGTAAATCGGTTTTTCGAAAATTTCATTATTCGAAAGTTTTTCGGAATATTTTTTTAAATAAATAAAATTAACAAAATTTCCTGACCTATTATTCAAAATTCAAGCAATTCGAATATTGAAAATCGAATTTTACAATTTTCGATAAATTTTATCAGAATAAAAGTTTTGAAATATAAAGAAAGAAATAAAAATAAAAAAGAAAAATTGTTTTGAAAAAAAAAATGTTCAGAAATTAGAAAATAAATTTCAGGTTACGGTAGTGTCGAAGCGGAAAAAAAATGTGAAATTATAAAATTGTATAAAGCTTTCCTTATATAACCTAACCTAACACCTGTTAACATCCGACGCCAGATTTTATATACAGTAAATTGTGTGAACATGTAAGTTTTTTATTGATATCTAATCACTTCATCTCACAAAATTCAATATTTACACACGCTTATGAGAGGTGACTTCGAAATCAATTATTTACAACGAAAAAATGCATACCCGCTACCTTTTGCTTTCTAAACTAACTAAGCATACGAATATATTTGTATGTGTCTATACATATAGTATATGTATATGTATGTAAGTGTATAGATTTATGCTGTACAACATTCAGTTACATAGCGAAAACAGTGAAATTGCGCTAATTATCTAAATAGGTATGTATGTAGGCAGATTATAATTGATTTATTTGAAAAGAGATCGCATCGACTTACATATCTTACCACCACAGCTTCACATTCACTACTAAATCCTTGCGCAGACTTGGAAAGGAATTTGGAAAAAAATGCATTTTGCAACAATTTAGTTTCATCGAACAAATTCGAACAAACGAAAATTCAAGAAATTAATATTATTAAGTAATTAGTATGATAAAACGGTAGATAACTAGCAAAAAACAATTGAAATTATGCTTTGCGCTTAGCAAAAAAGAAATTCGAAAATAAATTAAATAAAAATAAAATAAAAAAATAATATTCGAAAATTAATTTCGAAATTAAAATTCTAAAATAAATTTCGAAAAAAAAATCGAAATTAAAATTCGAAATTAAAAATCGAAATTTAAATTCGAAATTTAAATTCGAAATTAGAATTCGAAATTAAAGTTCGAAAATTAAAAAATCACTAAATAATTTAAAACTATTTTGTTTTTAAAATTTAATAACACTCACCATATCATCGGACAATTGTTGGTGCACATTGTCGCAGAAGATGTTCCACCAGAGCTGTATCAAATCGGCGGCATGCGCATACTCTGTGGGTGTGAGTGCTGTGCGATTCTCGGAATTGAATTGTATGAGCCATGGCTTCAATTTGCCCGCAAAATGCAAAATCTTAATCTTATCTCTGAACCTACAAAAACAAGAGAGTAAAGCTTGAGTATTAAAAACTTTGAAAAAGTGCAAAAAGAACACGCCACCCACTGTTTGAATGCGGGCAAGTAGCAGTACGAAGCGAATGCGGCCACATTATAGATGAATGGCAAGTGCTTCTTAATATCGCTTTGCGCCCAATCGCCGAAGTACAAATTCAACAAGCCCTGATCGCCACCATCGAAGCTACCATTCTCAATGGCAAACTGTGTGATTTTGGCGAACGTCTCCAAGCTGGGACGATAGACGAACACACCGGAGTTGAAGCAGTCGGGCCAGCTTACATCGGGAGCGGCCGACAGTTCCTCGCGCTCGAAGAGCTCATCGCAGTTTTGCAGCACCTAACAGAGCGAATAAAAACAACAAATTAAAAATGAGATCACTCGCCGCCTGCATGATCACTCATACGCACCAGTGTGTCAGCATCGAGGAAGACGCACTTCTCGAACTGCACCAAACGCCAGCAGTGCAGTTTTGTGAATGTGACACCGAGTTCGGGACGTGCGAGCAACGCCAAATTGGCGGCGTCCTGTGAGTCCAAAACATTCACCTCCTGCACGACATTGTAGACGTCTTGTAGGCGCTGGCGCATGGCTGCCGTCACGGCAGGCGTCACCAAGACGGCCAACTGATGGGCGGTGCCGGTGCGGCGTAGCGAATGCGCCAACACCAAAGCGCCCAGCGAGTACGTGTCATTCGTTGTTAGCGTCACCCACGCAAATTCTATAAGAAATCACAAAAGTGGAAGAAACAACAACAAGAATACCATTAGCCAATATTCAGATTATAAAATTGTGTTAAATAGGAAAAACAAAAAAACAAATTAATAAAATATTTTTAAATAAAATACCAATAAAATTTTCATAGTTCTTTCAAGCTTCAGTGAAATTTAATTTTCGGCCATTTCATTTGCTCATAAAAGAAATTATGATCGCTTTAGTGCATTAAATATATAAAAATATGTACAAGAGTAAGGTATGTTTTTCATTTGGCGGCTCATTTCTGCTGTCTAGCGGCGTCGGCGTACGGCTTTGGTATGTGTGTTGGTAGTGTGGTAGTAGTGGTAGGCGTTTGGCGCGGCGTGGCGTGGGGAGCAGCAGCGGGCGCACACAGCATAAGCGACAGCTGCGTGCTTCAAGCGCAATTTATTATATTTTATTTTTAATTTTTGTTAGAAGTTTTCAGTTTTTCTTTTATTTTTATTAATATTATTGTGTGAAATTATTCGAGCATGTGGGCGTAACGCCATTAGCTTCACGAATATTTGCTTTAAATGCATTTTTAGTGCTTTGTTAGATATTTTTTTCATTTGAATATAAATTTTTAGAGAATTTATTCTTTTTTTTTGCTGTTTGTTTTAGTAGTTTCAAGCAGAGCAGTGTACCTATAGATATATTTTTATTAATAGCACTATTCATAAAACAATTTGGTTCTCTATTAACCTATCAGAAAGTTAGTCAAAATCTGAATCTATTTTTTCGGCAAATATTGTAGTAAAAATGTATTTAGCAATTTCAAAAAATTATTTTCAAATTTTTAGTGAAAGATTAAATCAAATTGTATTAAATTTTTTCTCATTTCAGTTCTGATAATTGTTTGTATTTTATATATTAAATTAATATGCAATAATTTTTATAATTTTATAATTATTTTTATAATTAAATATATACAATAATAATAACTGTTGAAACAGACAGAATAGATTAGAAAATAATTTATAAATAATTAATTCAAATCAATTGAAATTGAAATTTTTAGAAATTTTTATTTTCGAAAATTAAAATAAATAAATATATTGAAAATATTTTTTATTAGAACGAAATAAAGAAAAAAATTCTCAAAAAAAGTCGAATTAAGTTTAATTTATTTCGTTTTACAAAGTAATAAAGTCCTATATTTTATTTAAACTCAGAAATTTAACACCATCTATTATATAATTTATTAAATCATGTATTTGTGTTTTTAATTTAATTCAAATATTTGTAGAATTTCTTTGTTGGCTAAGCAGCTGACAGCAAAGTCACATAATTTTATTTCAGCACATTAATTAGTGCCATTTATTTGTAGGTGAAATTTGCTCATTTTCCTTCATAACCACACTTAAACGAGTAATATTCATATATATTTACATATGGCATTTTGTAAACTTTGTTGTTGGTAATTTAATTTAGAATTGTCAGAAATAACTTTCAAAATTAAATTTGTACCAGCTTATAACAAAGTAAACATTTTCTGAGATGTATAATTAAATGTACAAATAATGAGTATGTTTACGAGTGAATTGTATGAAGGAATTAATATTTTGAAATATATTTTCACCACCTTTTGATAAATAAATTAATTAAAAGTACTACATCTCTAAGCTATTGACTTCATTAAAAGACTGTAAATTTTTCATAGTAAATGTAAAAAATCGTACTATTTCTTTCGTTTATGACGTCACAAATCAAATATTCGTCTTCAAACGCATTCTATGGAGGCCATGTTGTAGAAAAATTATTTTCCAAGGGAATTGTTAAATAAAAAGAAGTCTAATAGCGTTTTTAGACAGCCAAATTAAGTGATCAATCAAAATTTTGATTGAGAAACCCTTTTTTTGCCTTTTACACTGCCGGCTACGCGATAACCGATCAGCAGTTATACATTTTGGTTTTTGCTTTTCATAAAAAAATGGGTAAGTTTCATTAGCTGATTGATATTTTTTGCAGCGACATCTACCGTAGTTTTTTTAAATTAAAAATCAGCCAATCGCAGACAAAGAACGTACATCGTACGTCTTTGTCGCAGAGTTTGTTCAAGTCGATTAAAATTCAATTAAAAATTAATGTAGATTTTTATTTTGTATGGTAAATCGATCTTAATAAGCGTTTTAATCGAGCAGAGACCGGTTAATTGATCAATTAGCTGCTGTGTAAAAAGGCTATAAGAAAAAGTTGTTCTATATAAAATTTATTTATAAATAATTTTTTACTCTAGTCAAGATTTGTTGAATCATTTTATTAAGAAAGTGTTTAAAGCATACTTTAAGAATATTCAAATGAAATATTAGATATTGATTACTCAATGAAATTCTTAATTATTTCAAGAAGAAACTATTCAGCGCATAATTCAATTATTTAAACACTCTTCTCATTGAGAATCATGCTATTGAGAATTATATGATTATCAACAATTTTTCAAACTGTGTATATATTTATATTTAACAAAAACAAAACTTGACATATTTAAATGCGAGGAAGGAAGGAATGAAGTGGAAAATATTTTTTCTATAATTCTGAATCTTATTTAAAATTCGTTCACATTTTAATTGAAAATAATATTATAGTCAACAATGTCTCAAATCCTGATCTAATCGTTGTATTTAACCCAAAAAAAAAATATTTTTTTCTTCATAAAGGAGATTGAAGTAAACTTACAAAAATTTTATTTTTAATTATGTCGAATACTCGATAAATTAATCAATCGTCATACTCATAGAATATCTACTCCCATGGGCACTTCCAGAAATTACTAATTTACTTTTTTATACCTCAGTGTTATAAAGAACATACAATCTCAGAAAGCATACAATAAAAGTTTTATGCGTCATAAAATATATTTTTTAAACTCATAACCCTCGAATACTTCACTATTAATTTGAAAATTAAAAAATATGAGATTTTAATCGTAAAAAATTAAAATATTGTAAATTTTTGTTTAAAAAGGGTTCAAGTTATCACTAATATAATATTAAAAGAGCTTCCTAGTGCACTTTTCAAAAATCAAAATTAGTATCTATATTTTTTTTTTTACAAAAATTAACCATCATTATTATGTTTATTAAAAAAATTAATATCTAAAACTACACACTAACATTTAGCCAAATTAAAACAAACATTTATTAAATGATCATTAATAAATTCTGTGCAAATTTATTTACGTTCAATTTCGATATTTACAAAAATAGTTTAATAATATAAACAGTGATTAATTTCATTAATTTCATGACTGCATACGGCAAACTCCAACAACATCAATACATACATAAGTAGATATTTGAGCTGTGATTAGTGTCTGAATGTATGAATGTTAATTAAGTTTTACACAACAGTTGAAAGTTAAACGAGACATTTAAAATTAAATGTGATTCAAACTATTTAGTATTAAATGCATACATACAAGGCAATCAGCAAAATTATTAAATATTAATGAAGAAAGTTAAATTATAAAAAATAATTACTAATTAAAGAAAAAATATATAAAAATTAATATTCAATTAAAGAAAAAATAAATGGAAAGTTATTTCAAGAAAAAATTAAGATAAATGAAGGAAATTAATAGAAATAAGACATCGATCTACCTTTGTATGTTTACAAAATGCATTCAATTCACAATCCGCGAGCATCAAACGCTGCCACTACATCATGTACATATGTTTACTAAGTGGAGTGGTGTGTGGTTGTGTGGGTGTGTGCGCAATAAGTCAACGAATGCACCAATCAATCAATCAAATGAAATTCAAATCAACCTTGCGCTACTGCTACTTTTACTCTTGTTGTTGTGTGTGCGTGCAGTGGTGGTGTTGGTGATAATCATAACTCCGTAAAGCGCCTTAAACTAGGCTTTGTTTTTTATGTTTCTGCTCATATGAAGCGCATTGCACATCTTCTCTTCATCATTTTCAGCGTTTTAATGATTTTTGTGCTTCTTCGCTTTCATATACTGTATGTTGAATGTGTGTGTGTGGCTTGTTTACATATTTATGTATGTGTGTGTGTGGTTTTTCGCAAATATTCTAGGCGTTTGCGGCATTTTGCTATTTCTTGGGAATTTTCTATATTTTTGTATTTTCGGGAAAGGTGTGTGGGCTTGTTAATCGTTTATGTGTATATAAATATGTGTATGTGTTGGTGTGTTCGTTATTAATGTGTCTGGTATTGTGAGTTCGCGCAAATGATTATCACAATGGCCTAAAATAAAAATGAGATAATTTACTTCGTTTTGTTTAGTGGAAAAACTTAGCTGACTTACCGCGTTCGTACACTTTGTTTGTTATATATTTATATACATATATATTTATTTACACATATGTATATGAATGTATATATATATTTATTTCACTTTTAACATTGAACTTGAAAATGTAAAAATAAATAGACAATCATGCTTACGTAGGGGTGAAACAAAAATTTTGGATGATAAATATGTGGTAGAAATTTGGGAACCGAAGGCAAAATTTAAAAAAAAAAATAGTTTTAAAATGTTTTTGAATATTAAAAAAAAAATATTTTTTTTTTTAATTTTCATAAAAATAAATTTTTTAAATATTTTTTTAATATTATTTTTTTTTTTCATATTCTTAAAAATAAATTTTTTAAATATTTTTTCATACATAATTTTTAACTGGAATTATTTTTTTGAATTTTTTTTTTTATAAAAATATTTGGCATAATTTTTTTTTAAACTTTCATTATATTTTTTTGATATTAAAATATCAAATAATACCTATTTAAATATTAAATTATCAATGATTTTTTTTTCATAAACTTTTCTTCAAAATAATTTTTTTTCATAAAATTTTCTACAATAAAATCATATTTCGTCAGTAGAAACATAACAACAGCCGCCTATATGTACTTCATATCTAGTATCTGTTCGTTTGTGCCCCAAAAATTAGAATAATCTATAAAATAACACAACATTTCGTAGTCAGCTGCTTGTAGCGTTGCCATATGACCACTTGCAAATGTCAATTGTCCATAAAATATTACTAACAGTAAATGTTTGCTTTGAAATTATATTTTAAAATAATTTTCGCCTACTCGGCTAATAAATTGGCTCAGCCGGCTAATGTATGTTTATCTGAGGCGAAGGTCGTATGACGAATTTGTTTACGAAAAATAATTAAATAAATTACAAAAAAATAAAATATTTACAAAATTTTAATTTTTGGTTTTTAAATGCGAAGAGTGTGACTAAGAATGTACATAATAATATTTTTTGTGGTAAAAATATTTAAAAAAAATTTAATCTGAAAATTTTCAACCCACAAAATTTTCCCAGTGCACACCCAAATACTCTCACATTTCGTTAGAAACGCCGCTATTGAAATTTGAGCACACAAAATGAGAAACACTAAACACTTCCCAAAGGTTTTCTCTCCACAACCTTCGCAATAAATATCAAATTACGCAAATAAAATCGCGATATGAAATAATGTGACATTTTTATGCGCAATTTGTGCTTGAATTAAGCACAAACAGCTGATATGTCTGACGGCTCTGACGTGAGACAGCTAAATAGTATAAAACACCCTTTCTACCGGCGTTTGCGCAGAGCGTACCGAAAGCGCGCTCATAAAGAGTATTTTTAAACGAGTTTTTAGTAAGAGAAAACCATAAAAGAGCATAAATTGTTTAACTCAGCGGCATTTATAACTACTGATATCTGTATATATATATACATCTACAACTATTGCTAAAATACTATGTATGGTCATAAACGAAGATAACAACAATTGTAGGCACAAAATAATGGCATTTGTAATGTGAACAAGTCTTTCAAGTTCAATGCAAGCCACAGTAAGTACTTGCGTTTAAGGTACACTTCAAGCGTGAAGTTTGTGATTACAACGTTAATCTTATATACACAGCAATAATATATTATATAATATTGTAATTTAAATATACGCCACACTTGACCCACTGCAGCGTCAACATGATAACGTCAAGCGCCTAAAACTGGAGCGTTTAAGGTTCCAAAGTGCGCCCACATAACTGTTTATTGACTCAGTTGTAGGCAAGCACGATGCTTGATGGAATGAAAATGCATTATCATTATCAGCAGCAAGCTATTTATCTATTTAAACGAAATTGAGCTATAAGTAGCTGTAGTGAAATTGACGCAATTGAACGGGGTGGAGAGAAAAAACAAGAGAAAATATAAATATGAATAGGAGTGAAGTGATAAATTATACTAAGTAAATAAACGCTCACTTTCGTTCGGAATTCATAAATGCAATGGATTATCAAGTATGCATAAGATTTGTGTGGCTCGCGAGTGATTTAGCATTGTCGTCTGGAGATTTTAAGGAGAAAAGTTTACTAGATTAAAACATAGGACAGATTCTGTTTGGTTCGAGAACTGATACCAGATCACTTCCAAGAAATATAAAACACTCTATAGCTGAAACGTAAGTTCTCTGTCATGGCAGAACCTAGTAAATATGTTTCGAGAGATCCTAATGTACCGACAAAACCCTATCAACAATCCATTGAAACAACTAATTCGTTCAATTGACTGAAGATATAACATATTTTTCAATTTCAGTCTTCATAAAACTGGATAGTAATGAAGAATCCGAGTTGACTCTACTTCAACTTCTTCCAGACAACAGTGAGAATTATAAATAGTATTGAGTATAGAAATTCTCATATTGAGTTGAACCATGGAATCAGTTATGATATTAGAGAAATGGAGAAAGGTATACAGAGATATCTTCCAATAGGCGCTACTCAACAACTGACCAGTAATTTAAGCATATTTATGAAAGTATTTACAGCGAAGATCTAGAGATTAGTACAGACATGATCTCTTAAAAAAAAAATATTCAATTTTCGGAACACAACTACAATGCAATGCAATGAATTTGACAATTCGACGAATATATTTATTTTAACAGAGTCTCGATTACGAAAAATAAAAAAATTGAAAGTTGTTTTTATAAAATCGTATATTAAGTTAGGTTATATTGAATTAAGTCCGGGATACTTTGATATTTGAAATTGAGACTGATATTTACATAATTTGAAACAAATGCGTTTCTGCGGTTAATTTGAAGTAGAGAAATGATACCAAGGAACACTTCAATATAATTGAAAGTTTGAAAAGTTCGTAGCATGTAGTAAGAGAAATCATCGAAATTAGTACATATTTAAGCAACTAGCCTCGTCTCACAATTGACGCAATAGTCCATGCTTAGTAAATTTTAGTCGCTGTAATACAATAAATAGATGGCAGAAATTTGTCAAATTATTTTAGTCATATTTTCGAACTTTCATTTCGAAAATTTGCTCGAGAAGATCAGGACAAATAAGTAATAAATCATTTATAGCTTTCTTAATATATTATTTAATAATATTTTCTTGTCTAAGAACGTGAAAAATATTAACGCTTTTCTAAATGCTGAAATTTTTTCTTAATTAATGAAATCACACTAAAATTTCACACGAAGAATCGCAAAAATACCCAACCAAAAATATTTTTACTGTCTCCAAGTGTGCATAATTCGCCGAAATGGTTTTATCCTTGAATTTTATAATTTTGCGGCTCGTTAGTATGTCAACAAGACAACAACATTGAAGCAAATTATAAAACAAAAAAACTATTTATTTTTAATTTCATATGAAAAATCTTGCGATCTGCGGCATACCAATGTAAATGGCGCTGCGCTATAATTTGCTCGCGCATTTTTCATGTCAAATTTCGTGTCGAGAAACATTTAAAGAACATTCTACAGAATTTTCAAATAAAAGTGTTAAATGTTTTCCATGCGCCAGCGAAGGCAATTAGGCGATTTACTTTAGAAAAAAGTTTCATATATATATGGAGATGGTTTTCTATATACTATTGTATGTATGCACTTAATGCGAAAAATGAAATATTTTTATGCTTACACCAGAACTGTCAGTTGGCCATTTCAAATGCATTGCATGTGGGCAAACTTGATTTGTCGAAAAGAAAATACACACGACAACGCCAACGCCCTCCCCACTACGTATGCAACCCATGTGTGCAATGATCGATGAACGCAGAAAGAAATTAAGGAAATTTTTTGTTTTTAATTTTTACAATGAAAAATACAACAAAAATGGCTGCCACTAATTAAGGCAGCGTGCAGAAAATGCCTGCTTCCACACACACACACACTCAGAGTATGTGAAAATAAATTTAGCTGGCCCCGCATGTGGAAGTGGCTTCGCAAAAATTTCAATGAACCGCCACCACGACCGTGCGTTCAGCCAGCAAGACAGTAAAAATGTGCGTCATTGCCGGCAATGCGAAACCGGCATTGCAATGTGGCAGTGGCAACTGCTGCAACCGACTTCGAATGCCGCTGCTGTTGTTGTTCCATTTTGCTGACATTTGCTTGCGTGAGCAATTTCGCCGGCAGCACAACAACACCTACATACAACTACATAGCAACACACACACGCTGAGATTTATGTGCCTCATTCGGTGTGTAGTGCGCACACAAAAGGCTGCTAGGGACCAAACGGGTTCCCATTAACTGCATGTGGTGGAATGTCGTCGTTGCATCCTCCTGCATTTTTTGCTTTTCTGCTTCTCTTTTGTTTTCTTCACTTTATGTGTCTGCCTTGCTGGCGATCTTCCGCGCTTCACTGACTCGCCACGCTTGCATTGTTGCGCACGATGCGGCGGTCTTCGATCTTTGCAGTTTGTCGCTATTCGATTAGCGCGGCGTGAGCGGGCGCAGGCGAGGGTGCCGGCGAGGTGATCGCTAAAAATACACAGAAATATTTGTCTGCTGTACTACGTTGTAGGCACTTAGGCACTGCGCCACATTTCACCAGTTCGAGTGCAATCGAGGTGAGGCGTTGCGCTGCGGTCCGTGTGGTGTGGCAACAGTGGCAAGTGAGTACATACATACATATGTGTTGGAGACAATGTGAATCAGCGCGTCAGTGCATGCTAATGCATGCCTCTTATATATATATGTATGCACTTCAACGGCGGCTGCAACTCTTTAGTCAATTTGTGTCATTTCCAGTTGCAAGTACAGTAGACACCATTTACAAGCAACTAATGTTTGATAGGTAGTATAGTACGGAATTTTTAAATTTTTTGTGCTTGGGTAAACTTTTGGATTTTTTCTATAAAGATTTTTATTATATCCAAAAATTTTAATAGTTTAAAGTACCATTGAGTAGGCGGTACTTTTTTGAGCTTTTGAGTAATATCAAATGACGTTTCAGTCAGGCTTTTGTTTTATAGAAAATTTGTAGTTCGAATAGTTTCAAGTAATTTTTTCTGTAATTTTGAGTAACTTTAAATACTTTTGGATATTAATTCATAACTGAGTGCTTAGTAACCATATTTATTGCACAAAATTGATTTTGAGCTTATGAAACCATTTCTCAACACTATAAATATATACTGTATGTAGTGAAAGCAGTAATGTAGGAAGGTTTATTAATTATAACTGATTACTTGAAACAAGTACTAAGTAATTTAAGCAAATAATTACTATTTTGAGCCAACTTTGAGCATTTTTCACTCAATATTGAGCACAATGCACAAATAATTGTAAAAAAAATATTTTTTTTTTTTTAAATAATGCTATGTGAATCATATTTCTAAAGAGAATAATGTTGAATATTTCACTCAGGCGTTATCGTTGGATTAAAATAAAAAATTAATAATACTTAAGTACTCAATAACGGTATGTACGTACATGAGACTTTACTTTGTAATTAAAAATGATTCAAAAACTTGAAATTTGGGCACATTTAATGCCTATAAAATTTAAAAAAACTGAAGCCAACAGCTGTGAAATCGCACCGACATTCGTGCACGGATTTCTATAGGTATCAAATGCATACATACATATATAAATATATATACAAACATATATGCAAATCTATATAATTCTCCACATCTTGCATATATATTTCTATATAAATCCGTGCGTAGATTTATCACATGCTGCGCCACAAAACGCTGACAGTGGGCGTATTTCAAACAAAGTGAAAATAAATTTAAAAAAAATCCCGAAAATAAACGCTCATAACTCAGCTGCTCGCCACGAAAAATATTGCAACAAATATAGATTTTCTTTTGAATTTTACAAGCGTCATATGCATTTGGTTAAAATATATACATATATTTTAAGGTACTTTCTTTTTATAAAAAAAAAAATTTCCTTCAACTGTTGTTTTAATTTAAATCATGAGTAATTAAATGAAAATACAGAATTTTCTCATGTTTAAGAAAGCCGGTGCTTAATTTTCTTCACATTTATAATTGTCGAAAGATTATTTTAATATGAGAAGATATAATATATATATGTATATTATATCTATATTATATACTCGCACGAGAAGAAGCAGTGAAAGAAGGCACAATTCATTTTCATTGCTAAATATAGTTACACATAAACCGTTGAAAATCACCTTTAATACCACAAAATGCGAGCGTGGCGCATCAGTTTTTTTGAAAACAAAGCGCAGATTTTCCAAATTGTGAAATTAACTACGAACAGATGTGTTTGGCATTAGCATGGAAAATGGCTGAGCGCATATAAATTGCCACTTAATACTCGTGGCAGGTGATTTTGTTTTTACGTATTAATACTTTTTTTTAATTTTTTTTTTGATGATTCAGAAATTTATTTTTAACTTATGAAATCATTTTCGAAAAAAATATTGTCTTAAATTGTACTTTTTGGAAACTTCGATTTTTTTAAATGACTCAAAGTATAGAGCATTAGCTTGAAGTAGCACAGTAGTGTCTAGTATTAATATAAAGTACTCTTTATTCTATATATTTGTTTCAAGATTTGAAAGTACTTTATACTAATATAAAACACTCAATATGCTTTTCAATCGCTTAATATTGACTTCACAAAGAATTATTTATATTTATTACTTGTTTTCTAAATCAGATAATATGGAATTAATTATAGAACTATAATTAAAAGCACTCAGTGTTGCTTAAAACCAATTTTTTGTAACATTTATATAAAATATTTATTTTTATAGATCACTAGTTATTAGAAGTATTTTATCATATCTGAGTAACGGCTTCTTATTTTACAAGGGATCGGGATGATAAAATTCGAATGAATTGATCGAAGTACTCCAATTATTATTATTTCCTTGATAACTTGTACTGCTCTGGACACCTTTATTTGATTATGCAGTCGATCAGGATCGATAGCGATAATATATAGAAATGAAATCGAATGTTATAAGGTAATGCTTTTGGCCACCGGAAATGGGTATTTCAAAAAAAGGAAACTCGAAAAAAAAACAATATTTTTCGAACTCCGATTTGATAGTTTACAATTAAATTCATCGACGATAATGAATTTTTTTACGATTCGATAATATATTAATATATTGGTTTCTCACGGTACTCACCATAAAGGTTTGTATATATTAATATATAGGTTTCTCACAGAATCGTAAAAATATAAATTTTCGTGGATTAATAATTTTCATCATCGCTTTATATGATTTTCAGATAGAAAATATTCATTTTAGAAACATACTTTAACACAATCCATCGTTGGATTCTTTGAAAGTTCATTATTTTTGACTGTTTTCCAAAATATTTCGAAATATATATTATAGTAGTATACCAAAATCCACAAAAATAAGATCTTTATCTTCTCAAATAAAATTTACAAAACTAAACAATATAATACTCAATTATAGCCGATACTTATTTGAAAATACTTTTTTTGATGACTTTTAAAATAGATCCAGAAAAGTTTTTCGATGCATAAGAAGAAAAAATTTCGTGGAACTCTAACAACATCGGGTATTTCCACCCGATCTCATCTAAAGATCATAAATTTCGATTAAATTTATGATTTTTTCGAAAAAATTTTTAAATTACGATTATTTCTGGAACCTATAAGCTAACCTTTAAAACACGGAAAGTTCATTGGCATCTTTCAGTACTGCTTGGTATTTGTATAAAATACAAATAAATTTTAAAGCATTCTTCCACACTCTAAAACACCCATCAGTTGGGAATGTAGCGCCCTTGACGTGCGTATCTCTGCTTATCAGTGAAAATATACGAAAGACCTTCACATTTATATATTTATATACTATAGTACATTGCCGGCACTTGATTAAAATATGCGGCGGACGACAGACACTGCTGTTGCCGGAATGCTTATTTAAAGCACATGAAATCCGACGTTTAAACAATTCAAAAACATCAATGGAATGAAGAGCTAAAAGGCAAAATATGAAACGTGATATGCAAAGGCGCGCGCTCCATGCAAGCCACATGGTGCGCTCCGAATATGAATGCATGGAACGCGCAATAGCAAGAGAGAGAAAGAGAGCGTAAATGCGCGAGAGAGCGTTGCACAAACCCTGTATGTGTCGTAGATGACACATTTGACACTTGACCCCATTGACAGACGGGTAAAAAATTGATTGTCAAAAGTTAAGCCGACATGGCGTGAGTGTCAGATTTGAAGGGTGTCAACCAGTAAGCAGCCACGAAATCACAGCTAATAATGAAATTCACAAATTATAAATAGTTACAATACAAACAACAACAGCGCGCACGCAGTGGCCACTCATTTCAAAAATATATATGTGTCTCTCTGTGTAAGAAATATTTGCAAAAACATAAATATAAATCATGTCAATGACGTCCAAATGTACAAGTAGTTTTCGCACACATGAAGAACAACAACAAAAACAAAAATGAAAATATGCGCGACTGCACACTCGCGAAAAATACAACCGCATGTGAATTTAGAAAATTGTTTCGTATAAAATTAGAAAACTAATAGTTAGTGTGTAGTTGTTGTTTTATACTGTGTGTGTGTTTGTAGTTGTTATAGCTTGTTAAGAGCGAGCGCAAGCCAACAATAACAATATGTATGGAGAGCAGTCGAAGAGACAGGAAATTGTAGTTGCTTAGCGCTGCGACTTGCAGGCGGCAAAAACGCTGAAGGTCACTTAAGGTCGCCGCTACACTTCGACTATATACTAGTACCAACTAACCGCTGCTAAGTTGAATATGCGTTGAATTTCAGCGAAAAATGCAGACAACACGCTGATAACAACATTACTAACTACTGACTTTGGAGTTGCTTCTGAAGTTAAATATGAATTACAACAAAAGCAAATGCAACAAAATGAAGTTTTTAAGTGATTCGCTTGTGGTTTGGCGGTTTTTAGCTGCTTTGGCATTAAGCGATGCCGCAAGGCGAGGAGAAGGTGTATAGGAGGGGTTGGAGGGTGTGCAAAAGGGTTACACACTTTCAAATTTCACAGCATAGCTTTTTTATTATTTTCAAATTTTTTGAAAATTTTTTATACATTTTTTTAAATTTTTTTCAAATTTTTTTTTTTTAATTTTTTTTTTTAATTTTTTTTTTAATTTTTTTCATAAAATTTTTTTACCAAAAATATTTCGCATTGAAGCGTGTCTAAAAGTGTGTGCAAAATATTGATGATGATATAATTGTCACTAATAAAATATAATGTGGCGCTAGGGTGGTGAGGGGAACACGGGCGTGTTGAATGGCTGATAAGGCACAGCTTTAACTCGGAATTTGTTAGGCAAGCAAAACTGCGCGTATGCAGCTCTAGGTGTGTGGCCTTCGCCGCGCCAACCACGGCACACAGCTGACAACCAGATCTCGTATTTGTTATTGTTTTACGCTAACTGCTGTATATTTTTTGTTTTACTCATATTTCATTATTGCTAACTACTATACAACTCAATTGCTACTCAGCGAAATTTTTTATTTATTTATTAACTGTTAATTTTCTTTGCGCTTTTATTGCTGTTGGGGAGAAAATTTTGCAAAATTTTTTTTTTTATTTTTTTGCATTTTACTCGCTTAAATTAAATTTAAAAAAATATGAAGCTTGCAACGTGCTAGCGTTTCTTATTAGCTTTTTTATTAAAATATTTTTTTTTTTTTCAAATATTTTTAGTTCTTCAACAACTTTGACTCGAACTTACTGCTCATTTTGTTTTAATTTGTTGTCGTTGTTTTCAAATTGTATAGAAAATAAATTTTATTTATTTTTTTATGATTTTTTTTTTTTTGATTTGCTTATGAACAAATTTTTCACTTTTTTCTTCAGCACTATTTTCTCTCGAAAATTCACTCGACGTGTTTTAGGGTGGCTGGCGTGTGCCCAACTGACTGACTGACTATTCGGTCTGCCTGTCTTTATGACCCGTTCTACTCAGTCTTCTACCCAGCGTTTTTTGCCTTGGCGCTTTTTAATTTCTTAACTTTAGCTACGTTGTTGTTCCGTACACGAGCGGCGAGAAACTGATGGCTCGTTGTGCCGTTCGATTGCAGCAAAGCGCGTACAGCCAGCCGGCAGTCAGCGAATCGACCTCCCCTTTGGTTTTTGTTGGTGTATAGAGGCAGCGAGCAACTCTTCTTGTTATATTTTTATAGTCATTTTGCATGCTTTTACTACAAATACATATATACTAAATCCACAATACATGCATGTATTGGGACTTCAGCGCTGTGAGCGCGCGCCGTATCTTCTCGCTTGCCGTCGAAAGTGACTCGAATTCTAAAAGTGTACATTTATTTGTTGCTGCTTATTTGGTTATTTTATTGTTGTTTTTGCATTTTTTGTTATTGCTATCGCTAGCGCTTCTACTTGTGCGTTACTCTGTCTATTGTTGTTGTTGTTGCTATTTTTGGAGTCTAAGCAGCAGCGTGTTTTGCACACAGTTCAGTCACTCATTAGCCGCCACTGCCTATGCTGCATATCCCCAAGAGATGAGTGTTGTTGGAGATATTTGATGGATGCTGTTGCTGCTGACTTTCTAGCGGCGTGTGAGCGCCTGCTAATGCACTCAATCAGTTATTTTATTTGTATTGAGCGAAGGCCCCCATTGCAGTGGCTAATGTGAAGAGCTGAGTTTAAGAGAACCAAGGAAAGAGAGTGCTATAAAATACTTAAAAGTTATACTCTCGAGATTTGTGCAAAATAATAGTGAAATATGAAGCAATTGTAATATTATTAGGATATTGGAGAACTTTAAAATAATATTTGTTTTTATAAAAAAAGATATTTAAAAATATATATAAAATTCTTAAAATATATTTTTATAATTTCAACTCAATACAAAGATATAAGAATTTTTTTTGAAATATTTGCAAAATTTTACTATAAGGACGAACTCTTGGAGCGCCTGACTACCGAAACCAGATGAGGAGGCTCAAATTATACTACATAGTAGTTACTACTGTAACGCTAACGGTTGTCGCAGTACCTCGAGCTCAAATTTTGAAAAACATCGAAATATCTCATCCAAGTCTTTATCAATTTCCTCATGAGAAGTGATAATTTTCTATCAGTCTTCAACGGGTTCGAAACGACACCATTTTGACTTAAGAACCCAAAATATGAGAACCCTAGGAGTTATGAGATAAGAACGAACATGAATAATATCCCATGAGAACATATGTCCCGTGATTCTAATTACGATCGAATCACATTATGTCTTCAAACCATCTGTCTTACTCACGGGTCGACCAGACTGGCTTCGAAATACAGTTCCGATAGTGCTGTGGAATATATTACAATGAGATACTAAAAAAGTCTCAGTTCGTAGGATCCCAATACTTTCACTCCATAGGAATTTGGAACATAGCGTCGTAACCTTCCATTAGATGGAAATTAAGTCTTTCAAAAGTTTGTCGGTAGAATTTATATAAGAAATTAAATAGACAAAATAGTAGACTCTTCTCCTAGCTAAAGACTTTTTTCAATATTTTATATCTTAAATCTATTAAATCCTTTTTTGAGAAGTTAGCAGTACTAAGCAGAGATCATTGAATGTGAAGGAATTATAGAATATCTTTCCGGTTTTATTTTTTTAATACTTGATTTAAGAACTCATTGCCTCAAGTAAGGCTCAATCCATGATCTTATTAAACCACCAATTTTTAAATAATCAGATTCTAAATCATCGTAAATGAAAATAAGTCAACTTCTGTCGACACCATCGAGATTTTCCTTGCACATTAACAATCTATTACAATATTTTGATTTGAAATCGCCGCACAGCTGATTATTTTCGCCCGCCAAATGCAAGCAATGCGCATGACTACGCTACAGCCACCCACAACAATGACAACAACAATAGCAACAACTACTCTCGCTAGGCGTCTTGAGAAAAGAAATTAAAAATAAAAGAAAATAAGATAACCGAAGCAACAGAGACAACAAACCGCAAATCGACGAAGAAATGCGATTCGCTCTGACGTCGGCGTCGACGCTGCTGCTGCATTCGCTTTGCTGCCAACCAACGGCGTTAGAGTCACGTGTGGCGCTGGCATTTTAACGCCGGTTCCGTATTTACCCAGCGATGCAGCCGCCGCAGCAGGCGAGGCAGCGCGGCATAAATTTCCAGCGCAACAATAAAGTGTGTAGAATATTTGGAAAACCAAAAGAAAGGGGTTGTGGGGTGTGCGAAAAGTTCCCGACGTCGTGTGCAGTGCGCCGTTGCATGCTACGTCGCCACTCAGCGTTACAAATTCGCCGCTCCGTGGCTTCAGTTCAACGCTGGCTACGCTCACAAACGGTTGAGCCTTGGGGAAATAAATAGATTCATGGAATTCGCGCTAGGAAAATAGTGAAACGAGTGCTCGCGCCTAAAAGTGGATATGAAGGATATATGTAGAAGCCGACGCGACAAGGCCTAACTGAAGTGCTGTGTGACGCGAGTGTGTATTCGGTATATGTAAATAGACGTGTGTGGTACGAGGGTTAAGTTCATCAAACGAATCAAAGTGTCGCAATTGGAGGTATTTCGTTGGAGAATTAAATAAAGAAATTGTAAAAATTTTATATAGAATTTAAAGAAAAGTGTTGTTAGATGAATGAAGAAGTCCCGAGTTAAGTAATATATTTAAAAGCAATTACTTGAGTGTAAGAGCGTGTAAAATTGTTTTGCAGTTATCTAAAAAGTGTACCAGGAAAAGATAAGTCACAAAGAAAAATAAATCAAATCGAAGTGAGTGCAAATATTGGGTGTTTCACAAGTTCATAAAATATTAATCAAATCAGTGCAAATTACAAAAAGTTATGAAAAAATTTATATTTTAGTATAAATACTCACCTCAAGGTCTTCCCGAAAGTGCCCAAGTAGCAAAG